>NC_059431.1:42970869-43271424 GCF_021028975.2 Sphaerodactylus townsendi
TCCTAAGAATTACCAAAGAGATATTTATTTACTGTTACTGCTAAGCTAACCTTTATTTATCTTCAAAAAATTTTCATCTCTGAGTGGAAAACAAACTTTCCTTCAAGAGGTCTGTGAACCGAATAATAAATGTCAGATCTAAATCCTGTATGAAAATAAGTTCCATTTAATCCTAGATATTCTTCAGGATGCAAATGAAGGCTGGAGGTTTCTTTGGCCTGCTGTCAAAACAGGCAGCCTGCTTGCAGACGTTGGCATGCTGTGTGTTGCGGCAGGGTCTCCTTCCTCCCCTCCCCCTCTCCACCCTAAGACTTGGTCTCAGCTGCCTGCCTTTCGCAGAAAACCACAAACCAAGGAAACATATCAGTAATAGCACCCTGTAAATTAATTTGACGTTTGATGTGGTGATGGGGCGAGGGGGGGGGGCCTCTAAAAGCTTACAAAAGACACTGGGAAAAAGCCACTCAGGACCCACGCTACATATACTGTGGGTTTAAGAGATCTAGGAGGTGGTTACTCTATTGTAACCAACACATACTGCCTTCATCTTCTTTGTTAAGGCAATCCAGTCCTTCTTTGTTAAAGACAGAGTCTTTCTCCAATTAACATACTGGCAAACAAACAAAAGTCTCACCTTCTAATACCATAGAAACACCCATATGTTCAAGCTATATCAGAGGAGGAAACATGGCATTGAATAGCTTTATATTCCACCACCACCCCACACAGTAAAAATATGTTCCATACATTTTTATGTAATGCTGAAGCCATCTGTATTCATTTGCCTAGAATCAGAGACATGCTGATATCACTAAATATAAATTATAAAATGACAGTATTTATGATTGGCATAAATGCCCGAGACACTGAGCCATGCTTGTGCTCCAGGAATATTGTTAACTCTAATCGTTGCATTTCCTTCACTTGGAGCTACAACTCTCCCTTTTTGTACAGAAGAACAAAAAAGAAAAGAAAAAGAAGTATTTAATTCAAAAATAAACTATTGATGAAATATTAATTGGTTCTTTGACATTACTCACAATGTGTGGATATAGTGAGGCATAGCATATTTAATCTATTAGACATGCAGGAATGCTATTATGCTTCATTGTGTCTGGCTACCCCCACCTCCCTCACCCTCCTTCCCCCAGTCTCCCCCCCCCCCACCTCTCTCTGGCAGCTCTGCATCTTGCATCTTACAAATGTCTGGCCTTATGGGTTACAAGCACAAAAGTGTACTGGTAAAATACATAATCTTAGCATCTCTGCTTCATGGATTTATTTACAAGTCCCTGGGCTTTACTCTCTCCACACTCACCTCCATTTCTGTAGTTTGTACTAAGCCTATATTCTGAAAAATTCAAATAAGAATAAAGATATAACTAGTAAATATTCTACAATGTCGTCACTATTTTCATTATTTATTAAGGCTCCCCCTCTTTTTAGAAGAGATAATTTCAAGAGGTTTGTGAACATGTAAATGCACACGGAATATTTTGACTGGCTTTTTTAAAAAGTATTTTGGCTACTTAATGTTCAGTTTGCATAAAATGGCTGCAATGAAATCAATTTATGTACAACTATCTGTTTCCATATATGTAAATGCATTTGGAACAAAAAAGTTCATAAATCCAGTCAACGAGTAAATGTTTCTCAAAAGAGTTAATATAATGAAGAAAAACTTATTCATTTCAGTGTTTCTTTTGGTATCTACTAGGAAAGCATACAACAGTTCAAAAGAAACCATTCATAATCAGTTAATTTTCAGAGAGCTTTTTAGCCAACTTTACAAATATGAAATGGATATTTGCATAGGGTGGTGGTTGTCAAATTTCTGGGGGTTCCATACATTTCACCAGTGATTTATTCATTAATATTTACAGAGTAGGTTTAATATTACAGATATGTGGGCATTAGTGGCTTTACCAATTTATACACTAACAGAGATCTTAATATGACTTATAACACTAAAGATTCTATAAAGTACCAAATGTCTTGCAGTCACATCACAGCATTAATATACATCCCACTAACCGGTCTTTTTTCTGTCTGCAATTTACATTTGTATATTAATGAGGCATTTTGTCAAGCTAGTGCATTAATTTATTTGACCCAGAAGCACTAATTTGGAATTTATGCATACAACATATAGATGTTTTTTCCATGAAAGGTGGCAAGTGCTCAGTCATACACAGGATAAAAAAAAATCAGATAACATGAACAGTTAGATACACAGCTTGTTATGTGAAATTTATAAATTTTTAAATGTTAATTTTAGGGAGAGGATTGGATTTGACAATATAGATGTTAAATAAGAGGAGGAGTTAAACAATTCTGCTTTGAATTATTGCTTCGGGAAGATGTACATTTGCCTTTTCTTCTGTTCTTTCTTTTCTGTAAACATATGTCATACCAATTATACTGGTAGTGATTTTTAGAAGTCATTCATTTAAGAGCTGTGGAGAAAGATAGCTCAGTAAGATGTGCATGCATTTGTAATTCATATTTTTTTTGTAGTAAATCTATTGTACTCTAAGCTTCCATCATGGCTGAGAAATGGGAAACTGGCACTCAGTCAGTACACCAGCAAATAAATAAATAAATATAGACAATACAAGCAGAGGTTTCTCTCTTTGCCAAGCTTCTAATTATCATATCTATTTTATGATATCTATCTCTTTTCAGATATAGTTATATATATACTGTGCATATTTGCAGTATATATATGTACACACACACACACACACACACACATCTGGACCCAAAGGAGAAATGTGTTCATTCTGTCCTTTCAGGAGTCATAGTCTGTTCAAAGGAACTGCAGAAAAGGGAGTCCGAATGTGCAAGTATTAAACATTTAAATTCTCTACTCTCTGGTCATTATACTGCCTACAGTATTTTACATCTTCCCCTCCCCCACTACAATTTTGCTGATGTTTTTGTTTACTTGCATAGAGTCATTATGCAGATAGGCTTTGTTCTACAGAAGTGGAATATAGCACAGTGGCAAAATAAGCAGTACTCTGAAACATGATGGTTCCATCCTTATTTAATTTTCTTTCATACATGGGAGATGGGCCCCCAAAAAAACAAATTACGGCATTATTCTTTGCCATCTAAATTAGGCCAGAGACATTGTATTGACTGATAAAACAGTAGCCTGCTAGCATAACTAAAACTGAAAATAATCAAAATTCATAAAAAAATCAAACCTAATACGTAGTGGGTATAATCCAAAGAAAATGAATGTGTATTAAGTCCCATTAACAGCAATAGAATTAGTGGGGATAATTATGCTCTTAACATTGATTTCAACTGGATGTAGGCACATTTCTTGGACTATGCCTGTGACAAAATGGGCCCTGCATGATTTCACTTGACCACAGTGGATATGAAATTTATTTCAGTCTCAAGCTACTACATCTGAATGAAGAGTTCATCTGTACAACTTCATTCCAACCTCCCCCAATACACAGGATTCCTGTTCACTATCACCAATAGAAGAAGAATTCATGTTTATCCTGTCATCTGAACTTAGGCTCTGCTTTTGATTTATACTTAAGCAATAAATTTGCCTGATCCAAATCCCATGGATATAGGCAAAGTCATGAAAATTTTATTCATTAGAATAATTCAGATACAGGCAGTATCTCCCTACCTTCTGATTAGCCCTTCTAAGCATGGACCATCTTGGTTGTTTGTAGGTTGTAGGAGAGATCATCAGGAGAGATCATCAGATCTGTCTATAACTATTGAGATGTTGGTAAAGTTGTATACTGTGTGCATTAAATTATACACACAATGACAATCTTCAACTTAGAGATTGTTTCTTTTTTTAGATCTCAAAACATAAAGGCCAAGCCCCAAGGGTGTGGTGTTAGGAGCTCTCTGAAACTGGTGAAGATGAAAGTATCTTCAAAGAATAAATATGAACATTTTCTATCCAGATCAGCTCACAGTACACACAGGAGGCTAAATATTAAGGATGCTCAAATGAGAGATGTCCTCTCAGATAACTAACCTATGTATCAGTATTTCTGGATATAATCTGGTCTCCCAAAAATGCCAAAAAATGGGTCCTGAAAAATCCTGGAAATATTTGGAATTAACTTGGAATATCAGGAGCCAGCATTTGCCAGTTCCCAGGACTGGTTTTCTTCCTCACCCCTGCCCTGTGTCTTTGTGTCTCCCAGGGCTTGGTATCAGCTTACAGGCTGTTTTAGGTAAGATTTTGTCAGTTTCAAGTGTTTTTGTTGATGCTGTTTAAGTTGGTTCTGTACTGGAATTGGTTTGTGTTGAGTTCACAGGGGGTTTTGTAGATTCCTGTGTTTAATTAAGATTCTTGCATTTTACACAGTTTCAAATTCTTGTGTTTACATGGGCTGGATTTGGCAATAGCTTGCAATAGCCATCCTATGGGGGAGATTCTTGGGTTTCATATTTTTGTGAGGGGTTTGCTCCATAGGAAACAAAGGAGAATGGCTGGTGGCAACTTGTTCAAGGGCCACAGAATTGGACTTATTTGTTCAATTTACTTGAAAGTTGGGAATTATTTAAAAAACAGACAACAGCAACTCTCCTGCATTGTTGGTACACGTGCCTTAAAAACATCCCTCAGAAAAATTCTCCATAGGAAAAATGAAAAATATCAGGACCCCCCCCCCCCCATCCAATAGGAGAAAAGTGCAGCAGCCCATTTTTTAAAATCTGGGGCTAGCTAATAAGACCATGCCCTAAATTCCGCTGTCCCTACACTGGCTGCTGACTAGTTTTCAAACCCAATTTAATGTGTTAATGCTCATCTTTAAAATCCTTTGTGTTCATGTTCATGAAAACCCAGCACACTTGACAGACTGCCTATCTTTCCATCTACTAGCTTTATTCTGCCCAGCAAAATGTACTGTCAGTACACCCCTCATTTCTGGCAGGTTTGGCACCATTTCTGGCTCCCAGGCCTCTGGAACAGTAAAACTGTTGCAATCAGTGTTATTTCAGAGAGCTTTTGGGGCACCCTAAGCTTGAAAACAGGGTGAGTATCCTGCTGGTAGAAGCATAAAATGTTTGAGGTTGGTTATTATTGCTTTTAAGTTTGTTTTAAAAAATGTTTTATTGATTTTTTTTACTTGCCTCTTGAGATGTTCAAGAGAAATGTGGGTGTATGAATATTTTAAATAAACAAATAAATTCTAGCATTGTCCATTTTCTCTGGCTGGCTCAGTATTTACAAATACTTTGTGCATGTGTGTTTCAAATGCCATGGCTGTCTGTTTTTCCTATCCTTTCATTTCCCCTATGTACTCAATAGCAAACAAGCAAACAAGCAAAAACAAACTCTCATCTTTCGCAACTGGTTGTATTCCTGATTTTCTCTGACTTGCTGAGGTAGGGTATGTGTGAAGCTACACAGCTTGTCACTCTAACGTTCCAGCCTTGCTCGTTTGGCCTCAGTGCCCAAAACTGAGCATGCTCATGTTCATTTGTATTAATTGAGTATTGCATTGCTGCACTGGGAACTATAGTTCAATGCGGTCAGTTTTGAGCATCTGCCAGAACAATGGGATGCTACCAAGTGAGGAATGCCCCTGACTGCAGGAGCAAAACCGGCCCATACACTCTAAAATGGTTTGTTTTAAATGGTGCACAGCCTTCCCATATGACCCACAGGCATATGTAATCCAAACAAGCCAGTAATTTAAAGCATGGATCACCAGTCCCTGCCCAGCCAGTCTCCATGCTGAATGCTGCCACTGCTCTTTCTTTTTGAACTGTGAGCAAAATATTAAGGCAATCACATGAGGTGTTTGCCTTCACACAAAATCAAGCAAGACAAGTTTCAGTCAATGTTGATTACATTTTTCACAGAGTTAACATTGTCCTTGTTACTGGCATTTAATCCCATCATTTCTCCTGGCAAGAATGGAGCGGATTGCAATTGTTTCCTTTCCCTCTGAAGTACTTGTGGTATCCTATGAAATGTTAAGGAGTTATTCCATCACAGTGTTAACTTTTATATACAAAAAGGCACCAAAAAACCCCCATTTCTTTCTATTTGTAGTAATGTTTTAGTTTATTGTGAATCAATTTTAATATTTGATGTATACCGGCATATAAATAAGAAGGCTTAAAAAGCCTCCGTTTCTTTGACCACAACAACCCAAATTATGCTGAATTTGCAGGCTGTATAAATTATGCAAATTAACATAAGTCCTGTGATTCTCTTCCTTAGCATAATTTATTCATCAATGTTTTATTTTGCATAATTTATTCTAGTTCTCCTAATCTTGAGGGGAGGTGCAAGGAGCCATGCAAGTCAATGAGATGCCCATCCCGTGACTTGCAATAACTTTATTCAGCCTCCCTTCCAGTTCTTGAAATTGTGACAGATATTGGCCACAGAACTCCAATCTTTGTAGCCATACTTTGTAGCCATACACCTTTTGCAAAACAAGGAAATATTCTCGTGAAGACGAATTCTACATGCAGATCCTATATTACACTTTATTCTTGCTTTTATAGAATTATGGCACATGCACACATGTACACATATATTTAAATTTCAGATCAGAACTACTCACTTTCACATAATTTCCATGTATTTGTTCATTTAGAAAACATATATGCTGCCTTTCCAGAAACCTGCTTAAGGTAGATCACAAAGACAATCTTGTTTGTCAGTTTGCCTGACTGAACTTTAAAATTTGATCTCACAGGTGCTTAAAAGGAGATTTCCTGCCCCTTTTATAGCAAGTGAAGTTATTCTCAATCATACAATGAAAACGCCAAGAACTTTCTGGTGAACATATTCAAAAATTGAACATATCTTGGCTGACACCAATGAACTGAAGTACTGATCTGTTTACCTGTCCTTCAACCATCTTGAATAGCTATCAAACATCTTTGCCAGCTATAACATATCTGTGAGGGTGGAGTTTTGTTTCCTTGAAGCTCCGGAGTTTCTTATCCTTACTTTGTGGGGTCTACTACATCTGTATAGTAGGGAAGACTGATCCTTCCTAAGGTCAAGGATGGCCAAGTCAGGTTATTAAATGTTGTTAAGGGGAAAACTACACTTCCCACAAGGCTGTGCAAAAATGTGCATGTGCAACTAATATCAATTAACATAGACAAATAAATCCCAGGTAGTAAGGCTTTTTTTTAAATGAATGTTTGTTCACAATGCTTGTCTGACTGACTAATTTGCTCACTGTAAGGCACTGGCTGTAAGGCAGCATACAGCAGAAATGGGTCTGAGAGGGAGGGGAGAAATAGGACTGCTCTCTGAGAATGTACATGTATAAAACAGTGCCATGTACAAAACAGTGCTCTGCTCTATGCTGCATTGTTTGAATACTTGAAAAATAAATGGATGAGATGGCTGAAACTGTTCACAAACAGTGAAATGATCAGCTGCCTGTTAGTGACCAGAGAACATCTGATAGGTTGGGTCAATAGCTGTTTAATTATCCTTTCTTTATCATACCTGTCTGTGTAAGGTCCTTGAAAGTTTTGAAAATTACTCATTACTCAGTGGCAAATTCTGGTTAAGTTTCCCAGTTGCTTCTCCATAATTGTTATCAAAACATATCAATCAAGTTTCCATTTATTGTTAGGAAGCTCAAAAGTGATAGTGATAGTTAAGCATCTGGAGTTATATCAAGACCATACTGGCAGCAGGCTAAGTACTCAGCTACGGCGCCACAGCTGCACCATCCAGCTGCCCCCAAAGAGGCTTAAAATGAAAAAAAACCCTCCCTGCTGCCAGGAAATCCCCTTTGGGCTTAATAGACTTATGCCACCTTTTTGGTGATGTAAGTCTGAAGTCCTGGCTGCTGGCACAACAAGGCCAATAGTTGGGAGAAAGCCGACTAATGTCAACTCCTCCACCAGCCACACTCCTGGACTAACCCCACTATGCCACAAGCAGTGGAGTACAGGGACACTGGCACTGCATCCCACAGTGTCCCATCACCAGGGAGGATCAGGATGGCTGCCTGCCAGTGGATTTATCCCTCCTCCAGAGAAATGCCCCAGGGATGGCAAATCTGCCAGTGCAGTCCTGCATCACTCCCACCAGCAGATCCACCCACCCAGATGTGATTGACAGCCATTTCACTTAAAAGACCTTTTTATTTTACACCAAAAACAGAGAGAGGCATTTTATTTGAGTTTGGCTTATTTTGTTCTTTGAAATTTTTGTTTAGATTCATTAACATCGTCTATCATTTACGTTGGTTTCATTGGGAGACACAAATCTTTCTGTAACTTTTTTGTCTCTAATGTAACTTTCCTCCAAGATCAATATTATGCCAAAGGTCTGGATGTCAATGAGGAGATGTGTCTGAGGTAAACAACCAAGGTGATCTTATCTGGGGACTACTACTTCAGGCTTGCACAACTAAATGCTCCTCTACCAAATATATATTCCCTTTGCTTAGAACACTAAATGTTAGGGAGAAGTATTCTGGTCCTTTCCCTGACATGCTAGTTTTCTATGTGCAGACAGATTTTTGATAAGCATTTGATCAAGTGAGTCATTACCGCAGTCTGAAACTATACAATTTTGATTCTGGTTTACATCCTCAGGAAAAATGAAGCCATAATTCCATTGATGTTGGTTTCAGAGGCCTGCTGGGCTTCCTTCCAACCAATTTCTATTATTTTACAACTCTAAAAATAATATCGTAGATGTAACTTTAGATAAGGCCTGAATCAGGCCAAATGAAGCCGCTTTGGGTCTTGGAATTTCAAAGGCTCCAGGCTAGGCAGGTTTGGGCTGCTTGATGTGCTAATGAGAGCTTAGCAAGCAGCAATATTTTCCTTTGAAGGCTGAAGTTGAGCTAGCACTAACTGCTGTCAGGCACCTATTGCCTGTGCTAAGCTGGTGAGTGACTGAGGCTTTTGTGTGCTGTGTTAGCAAGGAAGTCAGCATGCTTTGGAATGACTTGTTACATGCTGGACTTGCCCAATCACTGTATATGCTAGCAATAATCTGGTATCTTTCTGAAAAGTTTATAAAGCTAAGACTGTATGTATTAGAGAGAGAAGCTAAGATTTGGTAGAATTAAAAGGTATAAGAATTAATAGAGATTCAAATACAGTGATAAAAAGGAAAAGAGGAAAGCATTAACCATTTTACTTATGACTAGCCTGGCCATCTATATATGCTTGTGACAATTATCAAATTTTTAGATCAGAAAAATAAAAAAAAGATTCCATTTGAAAAAATATTCATGCATATATAGTCCAAGCGACGGCTCTGGAGACGAAGGCCCCTGGCTTCCACAGCACGACAGGAGCCAGCAGGAGAAGGTAAGCCAGTCAGGGGAGGCGGGAGGGAAACACCGCCTTCCAGCTGCTGCTGTTCGCATGGCAGTGGCTGGAAGCCGCCCCTTTCGAAAAACCTCACTTGTGGATCGAGGTTCAAAAGGGGCATTTCCATGCTGCCTGGGCATTGCGAGCACGGCGCTGCTGCAACGCCTCCCCTGGGATGCCATTTTTGCCATCCCTGGGACACTCTATTCTGCCTGTGCGGCAAGGGCCAAAGACTTTGACAAGACCAAGTTTTAACTTCCTGATAGTTACACATTTAATACACTTAGAATGCTGTATAGCCCTGCAACACAGAAAGGAATTTATGGAAAACTGTGCATGATCAACTACAAGCTCATTATCTGTAGGTTTTACACTCCATTTTGAGGTAAATTTCTAATGTTTGTTTTGTTGTGATAAGTATTTAAACCATTTTATTTTGCTAGCCAACGAACAGTTAAAACTGAAAGAGCCATACACAGCCCCATCCCTCCCTCTTTTTTGAAAGCAATTCAGATAAAATCTTAGTAATACATGAAATATCCTATATGAACTGTGATAATAATTTCAACTTGGATCCTATGCTTTCATTCCATATGCACAGCACCATTTTCCACTGAATTTCTATTTTAGTACTCATTCTTCCAGCATTAGGTATGCAAGACTAATGCAGAATGGGCAGAAAAAACCTGGCCCTAGTGAAATGCAATATGTTGTGGTGGACCACCTCTGCAGTGGGCAAGCAGGTGCTCAAAATCCAATCCTTCATGTTCTTAAACTGGGCCATACAATTTCTTAAATAAATACTTCAGTTTAATTGTTTGAGGAGAAGTCTTCTTTTCTGTTATATTTTTCTGAGCAATTGTTACACATGGAAAAATCACTCTAGAAAACTCACATCACTCTAGAAACATGTACTAAGGGAAAAAAGAAAGTAACTGCCCATTTGATGGCTTGGCAGAATTGAAATCTTAAGAATGGAGAGAGCCAAAACTCACAGAAAATGCTGTACCTCAACCTGGGAACATGCTGTAAAGTATAATGTTACCTTGTGGTAGATAAGTTATGGAATTCTGGCCAGCCACTTATAGATCTTATAACTTTAAAGAGTATAAGTAAGAGGTAAATGAGTGAACATTGACACTGGTGAAGGCTGTGAAGTCATAAGGATGTCTGAGGTAATATCCACACAATTGGTTCTGGTGGGTTTTCCAGGCTGCGAGGCCATGGTCTGGTGGATTTTGTTCCCAACGTTTTGCCTGCATCTGTGGCTGGCATCTTCAGAGGTGTATCACAGAGAAAAGTCTGTTTCACACTGTCTAAGTGAGAAGGGAAAGTTTAGTGTGGTACATTGTCCATGTTCCAGGGTGGGGAACCAATCATTAAGTGTTTGGGTGGAACTTGCTATGTAAAGGTATGGTTGAGTGCATTGTATTGTGGGTGGGATTATCAGTCCATTTTTTAAGTACTGGGAGCCAGGCTTTGCTAATTTTTAACGTCTCTTCTTTCTTATTGAAGTTGTCCTGGTGTTTGTGAATTTCAATGGCCTCCCTGTGTAGTCTGACATAGTAAGCTTCTGAATTGTCCAGAATGTCAGTGTTCTCAAATAAAATATTGTGTCCAGTTTTGTTTAACACATGTTCTGCAACTGCAGATTTTTCAGGATGGTTAAGCCGACTGTGTCTTTTGTGTTCCTTAATACGGGTCTGAATGCTGCATTTTGTGGTTCCTATGTAGACCTTTCCACAGCTACAGGGTATGCGATATACTCCTGCAGAAGTGAGAGGGTCTCTCTTGTCCTTTGCTGAGCGAAGCATTTGCTGTATTTTCCTGGTGGGTTTGAAGATGGTCTGTAGGTAATGCTTTTTCATCAGTTTCCCTATTTGATCTGTGATTCTCTTGATATATGGTAGAAATATTTTTCCAGTGGTGGGCTGTTTCTACTCAGTCCTCTGGGTTTTTCTTGGTCTTAAAGCTCTTCTGATTTCTGTAGTGATTTCACTTAGACACAGTGTGAAACAGACTTTTCTCTGTGATACACCTCTGAAGATGCAAAGCCACAGATGCAGGTGAAACGTTAGGAACAAAATTCACCAGACCACAGCCACACAGCCCGGAAAACCCACCAGAACCATTTGAATCTGGCCGTGAAAGCCTTCGACAATACATCCACACAATTCCTCTTTCCTCATTTCCTTTCCTTTTATTTTGACACCCCTGGCTATCTGCCATGTGCTTCTTTTTGTTGTTTTGCTGTTCTTTGCACATTTGCAGCACACATTTGCAAACACTGGTATAGACTTAAAGACACGGGGGATAGGAAGCTGTGATACATTTATGAGTACATTCATTGAAGCTCTCTAGATCTACTTGTGAGTATTCATGGCAGGCTGCCATTTAATGCAGCAAGTTTACTGAGACAATGCTGTTCACTGTGTTCAGCCAAGTTTGTATCACTTTAATGAGGAACTGGCTTTCCTCTGACAAAACTTTGTCATGATCTTCTGATCAGGGATGCTATTCAGGGCCAGGTATAATTGCATCAAGGCTGCTTCCAGTCATTTCTGTGACATATCCTTGGAGAAAAAAGTTGAAGGTGGGTAGCAACAAAAAGAAGGCCATTTCTATTATGGGCCTTTCAGAGTGTCTTCCTTGCAGTGATCCATCTATCTGACCTTTTAAATTTTATGCGTCATCTGAAAAAATATTTTAATTTCCTCAGGATTTTTCAAAGGTATAGTTGTTTTACTTAAGCCCTCTGTTTTGCTATTAACGGATTTCAATGACAGTTGCCAGTAAAATTGTTTTACTAAACTCTTAGGCCCTTAGGCGGAAGGGCTTGGGTCGGCGTTTCTGACGCCGACCCGACGACGCTGGGACCGTCCACATGGACGATCCCAGAAAGAACCGGGAAGATGGCACCGCTGGGCACCGTCGCCCGGTCGACTCACCTGCTCTCCGGCCCTCCGGTGCATCGCAGGGGCCTGGGGACACGCCTCCCTTGCCCTGCGCACCTGCTTCCGTGTCGCAGAGCAGGGGGGCGTGTCCCCAGGCCCCGGCGACACGCCAGAGGGCCAGAGAGCAGGTGAGTGAAGGCAGGGAGTGGGGGCGGGGAGCGCCGGGAAGCTGCTGCCGTTCACACGGCAGCGGCTTCCAGCCAGCGTTTTCACAAAAGTGCACTTCCCTGTGCAAATGGTGCTTCCCCTGTGCGCTTCCCCTGTGCGAATGGCAGCCTGGGGACGGCGTTTTTGCCATCCCCAGGCCGCCATATTCCGCCCGTGCGGAAACGGCCTTAGATTACTTTATTTTACTGGGGTGAATTTTTTTTACAAATTTTCTTGATTTTCTTCTAGGCCACCTTGAATATTCTTTTGTAAAAATTCAGTTAACAAATATTCTAAAAATAAAAATGCATAAATATCTATCATATTTGCTTTTTGTCCTGCTCAGGGCTCTTCATTGAGGAGAAAGGAGGGGTATAGATGAAAGTAACCAAAAACATTATTCCTATGAATGCAACTGATAATACCACCAATGATGATAGCACCTCCTCTTGAAAATCCTAATTATTTGAGGCAAGTGATGAAAGAAAACAAATTGGTCCACAACTGTGAAAATGCAGAGGGAGCTCAAACATGCAGAAGAACCATGCCCAACCCAATTTCCAATGCTTATGACAAAAAAAAAACCAGGAGTAAGTTGAGCATGTGAAAAATCCCTGTGTTTTCAGATAAGATTGTGTATGACAAAGAGAGCAACTGACCTAAGGTGAGTAGAGATTTGCACTTAGGCAAACAATCCTAAGTAAGTCTATTTAGAAGTATTTTATTCAGTGGGTTTTACTTTCAGGAAAGTGTTCCCAAGATTTCATCCCAGGTTCTCCCTATTAGTAACTGGACACTGTGAACCTTCTATCACAAAGTTTTTAAAAAGAGTCACTTTATATAGTGTTTCTAGGCCATATCTGGCAACTGATAAGAACCTTTGGAGTTTGAACGGGGGGGGGGGGGGGTTCCAGTATTGCCTGTACCATAACATCACTTCCAAGAAATGCCAGAAGTGATGTCATATCACTCTAGAAAACACAAACTCTATGGTAAAACCATTGATCTGGTGATTCCTAGAGTGACGTGACACTTATAGGTTTTCTCGCCAACATTTTAAAGAATATTTTTCCTCTACTGCCATTCCAATCATTAGTGTGCAATAAGTAGTGCCAGCCGGAAGTCTCCTGCTATAGCAGCAGGCCTGGCAACCCTACCTTTTATAACACATATTCACTAAATATTGTTGCTTTCTCACAGGTAATTATGTGTGCATCTTTTGTAGAGATGTCACACAAATTGTTGGTTTTCCAACTTATATACAGCCAATGATTTGCAAGTATACATTTTAATTTATTTTTGTATGCCAATAAAGGTTTCTGAATTCTGACTTGTAAGTACCATGCATAGACCCAGATACACCCAGATTTATTTACACTTGGAGAAATATGAGGTGATATATAAAATTCTGTATAAGAAAGAAGGATGTCTGATTTTAACATTGATAATTAATATTTCAATGATTTAACTGTATTTTTTGCTATTTTGTGAGCCACTTTGAGCTGGTTTCTGGAGAAATAACGTATACTGCTAAATTTTTAACATAAATAAATAGTGTCTCTTAAAACAAATTTTAAAGTGCAGTTCAAATATACTAATTAAGAATTGACCTGAACAATGACCATCATTTGTATTGTAAATGTCCTGAACCTCAACAGAGTTATTTCTGGCATTTGAGAACTGTTGCAAAACATTTCTGTTGCAGAGTCTGACAGATACTCTGATTCCCCTCTGCTGAATTTCAACTTCCTGGGCAGTAGGAGGTGGGAATAACAATACAGAGACAGAAACTCAGCATACCTGACAGGGAAGTGTTCCAGTCAGATCATGTAAACCTATCTTTCCATCCAGCTGATTAGCATTTCTATGCACACCAACTTTATGCCCACAGTTGCAAGATAGGGTAGAGGGGGAAACAGAAACAAAGGCCATAATCACCATCCCAACTACAGTAAGGGAATCCTTTTAAGGCACACTCACACATGCTTTGGAACCATGAAAGCTATCAGTGATGACAAAAGATCAGATCATCTCTTTTGGCAAGAGAGAAATGCAGAATAAGGATCTGAGATCTCTTGGGTGTCTTTATTGTATTTTAGAGCACTTACTCATAGGTATGACCTGATATATTTCAGTTCATTCACCCATTCATAAAACTGAGAGTATGTTGAAACAAATCCAGAGAACACAGTCAAGCGGAGCTAACATTCACATACACAACCCTCACCTTACTGCACTCTACTGTATAAGGCATATTTGCTCCTAGCCAGACTCTTTATGAAAAGGAAGTCAGACTGGGAAAATAAACTGAATGCAACAACCTAAGATGCAGGATGGAAGAGAGTTCGCTCCAATCACTTGAATGCTGCATCTTTGTAAAATCCTTGTTGAAAGATCCCCATAAATAAGGGGGAAACTGATTCATACCAACTCATGCTTCCTTTTGCTTGTGCCACAAGTGAGAATGTTACTTTATTAAAGAAAAAGAATTCTTTCTCTAGTATGTATGATATGACAGCGAGATGCAATTCTTAATCCTTTCAGCCCAGTCAAGTGGGGTGGGTATAACCAGAAACGTATTCGCCATATTGAAACCCATGAAAACTACCAAATTTAATAGTGCTATTTTATAAATTGACTCAAGTTTTGAAAATTATGAACAAACATCTAACAAAAAAGCTTTGCCTATTAAGTGAATCACAGCCTATAGAAGAAAATGAAACTGAGAGAGTAAATTGATTTTCAGAGCCCAGTAGTTTTGTTTCTGTAAATTAAGGATTATCTCACTAGGGATAACAGGATATCTTCAGTTTCTGTAGATGCTATGCATTAATACACTTGTATAGACCATGGGAAAAAGCTTTCCAGTGAGCTTTGTGAACTCCAAATATTTTCTAAAGAGGAAACAAGGAAGAAGTCCCAAAAGAAGTCCCAAAAGGGAAATGAACTGCACATGCAGGATCACTACCTGTGATAAACTATATGTAAGACATGAGCTTTGCAGTGCAATTCTGGGAGGGCCAAAACCACACAGGAGGTCGTGGGATCCTATCCCAGAGCCAGCATGAATGCCACTTGTGCCAGTGCAAGAGGCATTTAGACAGTGCTGAAAAACATACGCTGGTGCTGCGGAGCCCATGGCAGCTCAGTGCCCTGGTGCCAGTGCAGCCATGGCAGGAGCCGGCGCTGAGGGGCATTTCCAAGGGGTAGGCCTGGATTCAGTCAGCTCCCTGAGCTCTTCTGAACTGGTAACATCCCCATTTGACAACATGGTCCTAAGCAGGCAAAATCAGTGACACAGCCCATTGTGCTGCATGGGTCATTTTCACAGGGAAAGGGACAGCATTGTTGTCAGCTTTCTGGATAAAGCGCAGCAAGCCTTTTTTGAGGTGGCACAGATGCATCATGGCTGCGCCATTCCCAGCCAAGGTGCAGTTACTCCCACCCCTCAAATTGCAATGCAAGTGAAATTGCAATGCAAGTGAAATAGGTCTATTAATAAAAACTCCATTCAATTCTTTATTTTAAAAAACCTACATTTTAGTAAGGCTTTAGTAAAAAGACTAGTTAAAAGAGTAAAAAGAGAGCCAGCATGGTGTGGTTAAGAGCAGGTGGATTCTGATCTGGAGAACAGGGTTTGATTCCCCACTCCTCCACCTGAGTTGCTGAGGCTTATCTAGTGAACCAGATGTGTTTCTGCACTTCTGCATTCCTGCTGGGTGACCTTGGGCTAGTCACGGTTCTTCAGAACTCTCTCAGCCCCACCAGGCTCACAAGGTGTCTGTGGTAGGAAGAGGAAGGGAAAGGAGCTTGTAGGCCACCTTGAGTCTCCTTAAAGGAGAGAAAGATGGAGTATAAATCCAAACTCTTCTTCTTCTCCTAGTCCCACAGAAACAGTAAGGATAATGAAAATATTTAAAAGGCACAACTTAAGAAAATTACATTGAATTTTAATTCGACTGCTATATAGGATGTGATACATCACTGCTAAAGCAGTTCTTGTGTCCAGAGGTGGGATGAAGCCTATTCGCACCTATTCAGTAGAACTGGTTACTAAAATTTTCTCAGTTCGGAGAACCGGTTATTAATGATTAACTCCACTAGGGACAAGGGAGTAATCTCTGTCCCAGGGTACAACAAATCTCATCAAGTGGGGGATGCAAAATGGCCACCCCAGGGATCCCTGCAGCCCCCCTGCCCCCCATGACCCCCCCCATGTGTGTATGAACTGCATGAAATAATACAATATATAGTAATTCTAATTTTTTTGTTCATTGGTATAAAGGTTGGGAAAGTATTATAGGTAAAGATTTTTCATTTTCTTTTTTCCCCTTGAAATTTATATTGGAAAGAGAGGAGTTTAAACTACTCTTTTACATTAAGGATTTTGGATCTCTCCCTCTGTTAGTTTTCTTTCAAGTGGAATAGATAAAGTAGTTATAGGAATCTGAAGGGGAAGTAGAAAGTAGGGAGGGAGGGAAATATGGGTAGGAGGGAGGCAATATAGGATGTTTTAGTTGGGGGGGTTGAGAGAGATAGACAATTAGATATGTTTGTAATATGTTAACAATTGTATACAGTTTTTGGTTTCTCTCCTTACTTATGTTATTATTTCAAATCAATCAATATAATTATATAAAAAAGAAATAATACACTGCCATACGGTATATTGCTTTTTTAATACTTTAAACAGTCATTATTTGAATCTAGAGGCAGGGCGAAAGGGAACTACACCTGGGACGTGCACGCCCTGCGTCCTTGCCACAGCCCCACCCAGGAATACCCCACCCCCATAATGCCTGGCCACACCCCCGTCATGCCCCGCCCAGCCCCATTGGCACTACGCCACTGTTTGAATCCCATCACCATCGGAACCTGTTACTAAAATTTTTGAATCCCACCACTGGTTGTGTCCCATCCTAAGCCTTTATTTGGCGGTATATTGGTTCAATAAAGGTCAAATTAAGAAAAAACTTTGTGAACTGAAATAAAATTATGCAGGACATGAGTTTATGGATGGCTTGATTAAATGTCAAACAATTCGAACCATTTTCATAGAATTCAGGAGAGAATAATTGGGATTTTGGGTGCTGCCATCAATAACCTAAGATCTTTGTGTTTCATTTTTAGAAGTGTTGGAAATATCTACATCTTTATGAGAGCCATCATAGTTCAGATTTTCAGCACTGAAGGTGCAAAATTCCCATTAATTAACACTGGTCAGGATGGATAGAATTGTACTAGATTTTACAATGTGCTTAATAAATTCTTTCCCAGCAACTTAGTCATCTTAGTATGTCTGTATTTATAAATTATCTAAAGTCTACTCTTTACTCATTATCACTGTCAAACTCGCATTTTTTCTTTTAAAATAATAAAAAGAATTCACTAGAACCTCTCTCTCTCTCTCTCTCTCTCTCTCACTGTGTAAGCAGAGACCAAGTATTTCATTTTGCATCACAGACAACTTAACAACCATTAATTATCTTTTACTTCTGCACACTATTGTCAATACAACTTTTTTTTAATACTCAAAGGGGAGAAACAATTAGTGGAAGTTATTACATAATAATTAATATCTTTCAAGGACTAGACCATTATATAAAGTGAAGGAAGTATACATAATTTATGTAACTCCAAGGAAGCAAGATAAACCGCAGACCTCAGTGCATTTTCTGTTGCTGCTAAAACAATTCAAAGAAAATGTTTAAAGCACATTTTGAAGGAACAGCTAGATTTTAATGACAGTCTGTATGGACCAGATTCTACTTCAATTTGCTACATGTCATTCCATAAAACATATTGATCTACACCTCAAGTTCACCAATATAATAATCAAATACATTATGCTTTTTGTCTGCTATTATAAAACATCTTGCTTCCTGCATAGATTAATATGTGATTAATTTTTTGCATGCCATTTTAAACAAACTAGTTTGGTTTGTATGGAAGCTTTTTTGTCCTTTTCAGTTTGAACTAACACTTGATTGTATTTCCTACAGTTTTATGCTACTGTTCATAAGCATTGTGCAAGAAAAGGTACTTAACAGCACAAACTGCATATTTTAGTCCCCAGTAACCTTTGAAGGTTTTCTGAAGATGTGTTGAGGGCTTATTTACTGCATCTAAGTTTGACTGACTGGAAATCTGTGCAAAAGAAGTTTGCATTTATTGTGCCTTGTAGTGATGGAATCTGTAGGTTTATCCATTCTCCATGTTCTTTTGGCTTCAGGCAGATGGGACTTTTGCCAGGCCTGCCACTGTCAACACACAACCAGCTAGACATACATCACTTTGGATTTCTTGCCTTTCAGCAGAATTACCTTAGATTGGCAGAGAAGGCCTCATGCTGGGCTTATTCTAAGAATCATTCACAACAGCCATTTCAGTCATTCCTTCCCAGAAAATAACTTGCTGGTCATCATCTGGAATATGAAATTATTAATCAACACTTTTTTAAAAAAAAATCAAGTTAATTTTCTTTCTTCAGCACACTTCTATGTTCTTCAAAAAACAGTTTGTGATAGAAATAATGAATTTTTGTGTTATGTGGGCATTCCATTCATATTTCCTACTCTATCTAATTTACTATATTTTAAACCAATTTTCCATAGAAGGTCAAGATGTATTACAGCCCTTGATAATGAGCATTCTGGAGTTACTATGGTAGCTTTCTCGTTGCAGTTCCTCTAGCTCTGGAGGCATTGCAGGAATACCTGTCACTATATTCAGTAGTGTGTGCCAACCTACAGGTGGGACCAGGAGATCTCTTGATCTCTAGGCTACAGACCAGTTCCCATGGAGTAAATGCTGCTTTGGAGGAAGGTTGCTATTGCACTATACCCCACTATATTCCCTTTCTAAAGTCACAAACTCCACAGGCTCCACCCCAAATCTCCAAGAATTTTCCAGTCTGGAACTGGCAACCATCACCCATTGAGAGCTCAGTTCATCACCCAGGACATTCCTCTATGTGAATGCATCTCTCACAGTGTAACAGGTGAAAACTTTATGTAATATATAAATTGGATTCTGCCTTTACAGAAATCGGCTTTAACTTCTATGATACTCCCTTCTTGCAGCCTTATTACTCCTGCACCCATGTATCAGGAAACACATTGCCCTGTTTTGAAAAACAGCTGGAATTCATTTTCATTTAAGAGTTTTGTTATTAGAGTGCACACTCTTAATAGTGTATTTTTATTGAAACAGGAAAATTTGTATTCTTATTGATTTGCTTGTTTAGAGGACTTATTAACTGTTTCAAAATGTTCATATTGGATTTTGAATGGCAAAATTAGAATAAAGGGATAAACATATCATTGTATAGCTTAAGCCAATAAAATAAAAATAGCTAAGTAAAAACTTCAGGATGCTATAAATACAGTTTAGTACAACACTCTTTCTAAGAGAGAGAAAAAGTTATAGCCAACAGTTAATAAAACTCTCTAAAAATTGTGTGGGGGAGACTGTGCAGTTCCTCAGGTCTAGCAAAGGCAGAGCTCTCTATTGCCTTGGGAATGTCATGCTGAGGTATCTTGCTTTGTCTATATAGTGCATTTGCAAAAGGGGGGGATGGGAAAAGGGGGCAGCATGCAGCCTCATCAGTGACAAAAGCACTGACAGAATTGTGTGCAAAGAATCAACAAAGATAAAGTGGATAAAAGGCAGAGGAAAGCAACTTATCAGAAACAGATTTGTGAGTGTCCTTCACCTGGAAGTGCAGGAGCAACACAGAAAATATATAGAAACTGGGTTTTGTGTACAAACTGACGTTTTTATCTCCTGCCAACACTCTGTGCCCACCCTTCCAACAGAGGCACCTGGCAAGAACAGTTTTAAAATGCAACTGCTCTTGTTTCCCACTGGCTTTTGCTAGTGCCAAGCTTCTTCTGGCCCCTGACTCTGAATCCACTTGCAGCAGAGTCCATTTCCCACCCTGGCCTCTGCTTTCTTTCTGAGAAGTGTTCCCAGGTCCCTCCTGGCCACTGACGGGGATGAGGCTAGGACTAGGAGAATAGGGTAGCCAGCTACTGATTGGAAAACTCCTAGAGATTTGGGGTTAGAGCCTGTGGAGGACAGGGACCTCAGCGGGATACAATGCCATGGAGTTCACCCTCCAAAACATCCATTTTCTCTAGGTGGACTAATCTCTGTTGTCTGAAAATTAGGAGCAATTCCTAGGCCTCACCTGGAGGCTGGCATTCCCACTTGTAAGTTTCTTCCATGCATCCCCATGCGGGGGGGGGGGGGGGTTCATCATGAGAGATGTCCTGGCTGTCTTAATTGACTGCCCTCCATCCACAGAGTTGCTTACATAAGCACCCTATTCACATTTATTATATTGAGACAATGGACTTTTGAGGAGGCTAGCTGGAAGTAAAGGGAACTCTATGCACAAGTGCTTCCCCACTTCCATTATATCCAACAGCTTGGTACTTGCTTTGTTTGCTCAGAGAAGTGCATTTAATGCAATTAAATATCTGTGATAATTGCGTGAGTGGAAATTTCTGTGGAATAAGCAAGCGGCTCCAGAGACTTAGACAGAGTTTTGCACTCTGTGTGAGAGGGAGTGATATTGATAGTAGTGTTTGTGAGGAGTCAAAAACCTGCCAAGACGTATGTGTGAAAGGTATATAGAAAAAGCACATAGTATATTCTGCAAGCCTCCTGTATGGAACAGAGTAGATGTGGGATGGCTGGGTGGTGCACTGGGTTGTGTTTGTGCGTGAGGGATGCAGGGGCCGGGGGGGGGGGACACTGCTCCCTCCTTCCATTGTTCTGTTGGGGGAGGAATAAGTAGCCCTCTTCTTCACTCTACTGGGGGGGCAAGTAGATGTGCAGCAGCTTCCTGCCACAGGGAGCGAGGAGGCCAAGTGCTGCCTTTCTCTGTCACCAGGGTCTAAGGAGTTTGAATGCCATTTTCCCAGCACTATGGGGAGAGGAGTGCAGGTACAACTGTTGTCAAATTAATTTTGTTTTTAAAAATCCCCTAGTTCACTTCTATGACAAGGAATGGGCATGAGTTAGAATGGATCTTGTTTATTATCCTTTTTATTTATACTCTTTACTAGTTTAGCCAGTTTGCCTCTTTAGCTATACTCCTAATGAGAGGGAAAGCATTAAAACAAGGCATCAGAAAAGAGCTGCATTTTCATAGTAACTAAAAGAAAAAATGTAAAGGAACAAATCAAAATAATGCCATCAGCCAACAACCCAAAATGGTCATCACCCTGTGGTCATCAGCTCTGACAGATGGTTTACTCAAAAACAGAGTAGCCATCTACACAGGCAAAGGAAGGTACCTCAATAGTGAATTCAGGAGATCACGACATTCTCATTTCTCTGTCCCCAGTGAGAAAGGCCCCTTCAGTACTTGAGCTCCTTTGGAGGCTGTTCTTTTTCTGACAGGGCCGTCATCAAGTCCCTGTATTTGTGCTCTTGTGCCAAATACTGCCTTGCAGTGAGAGGAAAAACAGATAGTGCTGAGTGAAAAGGAGTTTTCACCTAGCAAAGCATACATTACTCCTTTTGTATTCCCTACTTAAGTTTCTTTCCCTCCCTGTTGCTTTATTTCTTTTTACAAATTGGCATTGCCTGAATTTTTGACTACAGTTGAGAGAGGTCACACAATATGATGTATCAAGCATTACTGTTTTTTGCCCTTTTAGGTTTTAAGGCAACATTTCTAAGAGCAATTTGAAGCAATATATAGCCCTGGTGGTAGCAATTGATGAGGGAAAGAAGTCTACAAAGTCCGCTCTACAAAATCTGCTCATACTAAAGGTTTAGTACATGCTTAATTAAGATGCATTTTCAGATTAAAGAGACGGTCCTGCATTTGTCATAGTCTCTATATGTAAATATGTTTGTATGCATCTTTAGTTAAATAAGGGATCATGAAGCAGGATGTCTGTTACAAATTTGTACTGAATTCAGATAAATGATGCAAGATTCAACTTCCTGATTTGTAGATCATTTTCTTAATCATTAGTTGTGAGAAGAGATAAATCTAGGCCTCCTGTTCACTTACTGGGGGAGATTATCACCCCAATTTCCCACCCATGAGAAGTTGAAGAGTAGGAGAAAAAATGGCCTTCACAGAGAGGTACTCTAGGAATTTCCACTAAGGCTACAGAAATTAAGAGGGGCAGCTTACAGCCTCTCCAGGAAGAAACATCAAATCCTCCACAAACTACACTTAACAGGCAACATCCCCCAAACATCAGCATTTGCCAAGATAGTATTGGGAACACTAGGTAGACAAGATTGCAGACTGATGGCTCCCTGCATATTTCTAGACCACCTATGCATGCATGGGTTACATATTACACAGTCAAATCAGCCTCTAGAATGCTAGGATTCCAGAAATACTCCTTTTGTAGATTAGGCTACCACTTAAAGACGTTTAGTATGTTGGTAGGCTGATCTAGACCAGCCAATAATTTTCCTTAGCCAATAAAAGGAAATGCAGGTTGATCAGGCAGCGTTTGAGGCAAGGAACTTAGAAACTCTCTCAGAATTCAAAGCACAAATTATTTCAAAATGATTTATTCTATCCACATACAAATAAGTTAACTGAATGCAGAAAGCAAAAGAAAAATACAGTTGTTGTTACCTAAATCATTTATGAGAGTCCAGGCATACCCTTCCTGGGAGATGGATCATTTTTCTCACAGTAGATATCTGACCATGGCAAAGGGGAGACAAACTTTTCTTCTTGTTCCATATTTCAAGTGTCCTCTCAGAGTCAGGGAGTTTCTATTTGGTCCAGTCAGAAAGTGAGGTGCTAATTCAAAATACTAAAGTAGGATTGAACTAATAAACAATTTCCTCAAGATCCTTGGTGAAGGAGAATATGTATATTGATTCTCTCCCACACTATCATCTGGGACACTTATATGTTTTGGTCATCTTTATATAATGGAATTTGTAGTTCACTGAAAACTTACATAAGTCTTGGCCTGTTCTCTATCTAAAGAAAAAGGATATGCCACATGGGGGCTCAAGACATCAAATTCTATTATATGTAATAAAATTCAGTATAGACAAAATGTTTTTGTGAAGGATCATGTGAACCGTTCTCACCCATCACAAAACCTTCAAGCAGAGGCGTGTCTAGGGGAAATGTTGCCTGGTGCATAATCTGAGTGTTCTACCCACCCTCCCATATGGACAGCTACCCTCCCCCACCATGATACAACAACATTTTTTTTGCATCAGGTCTTGAAGTCAGTGTATGGTCCCTGGAAAGGGAGAGAAGGAGGGGTGTGGGGGACAATTTTCCGCTGCCCACATGACTAAATGGTCACAGCCTGGGGACATTTGACCCCATTTGTTCCCCTGGGCGGTACGCCCCTGCCCTCAAGTATATAAACAGTCCATATGCTAATTCAGGAGTCCCTACTTGATCCATGACTTCTTTAGAGATTTTTGACAAAGGATAGTTGACAAACAGCAATGGCTCTAGGAAACACATTGGTGTGCTTCATGGCACCCTTTGCCATTATGTTGGAGATCACTACTCTAGTTTACAACATCAATAAAAGCTAGATTTTTCTTGGAACAAAAGTGACAGTCCATTAAACAAAGTAAGACTTACTTCTGAGTGGATTATAATACTGCTGTTAGATTTGAATCCAATAGCACCCTAGAGAATCAAAACTTCCTTTGTCAGATAAGGATTGTGTTAGTATTGTTTTGACCAATAGTGTTGTTTTGTTTGGTGTGTGTATGCATATTATGATCTGAATCATACACATTCCTATAGGGAATGTAACTTCTTTGTAGGATTTTCATAATCAGTTGAACTGTATTGATACAACTAATTTTGGATGGAGTTTAAATAATAGCAAAGGTTTAGATTATAGATGTTATATTATGTATAACCTTCTGCTTGCCATTCAAATCTCCTTCCTTTACAACTTACCATTTCAAGCCTTCAGAAGCCCTTAAGGGACTTTCATGATGGTTATACAAACATTTGCAGTGCAAATAGTCATGCAAATATGTACTCAATAAAGAAGTTATGGTTTTCATTCAACAATTTTTCTCATATTGATATTCTGGGTAATAGAAAGAGGGGGCCACATAATCCTTCAAACTACATTCACAAGTTTTTGGTTGTTTCAGAAAGTTAACAGCCTTTTACATAAAAGATTTTTAACAGATGGATCATAGACCAGATTTACAAGGCAAAATTGCACTGGGGTGGAACTGGAATCCCACGTACTGGGGCAATTTTGCCCTGGTTTGTGCTTCCACACAGCTCCCCCATTCTGCCCCACTTCTGCCCCTGTAATTCTCCAGTTTTTTCCGCACGAGCCCAGGGATTTTGGAGTTGCACCAGGATCCCATCTGTGCATGCGCAGACAACCTCCATTTCCCGCATCTCCAGCATTCTGATTGGCTGTTGTTTCACCAGGCTGACTACAATCCCACCAGCCCTTGTGGCTGAGAGTCGAGTGCTCTCGTGTTGCTGAATCTTGGGAGGTGTTGGTGGTCTGCGTCAAACAAGTGAACCCATGACAAAATGACAAACTCATGACAAAACTCTTTAATTGCTTGTCTGTTCCACTTTTGCTGTGGTAGTGTTAAGCCAGGCTGATGGGGCTCATCACTGTCATCTCTGATTTTTGCCCAAAATGGGGAGAGACTTGAGTAAATGTAATAGTGTTGACATTTGGGGCAGCTTGGGTGAATGCCGGTGCCCTCAGAGCCAAGCCCCCCCCCCCACATCCCACTTACTCATTGGGGAACTACCAGAGACAGTGACAGCTGCCTTGCAAAACAGCAGGTGGCTCTGCTGGCAAACGGTGCCCTGGCACAATGGGAGCCACCAGGCACCAGCCTACTGCCCTCCCTGGCTGCCCTGTAAGGCCTAAGTATGGCCCCCATGCCTGACAGGTGGGCCTGACGCCCGGCAGCTCCCTCCATGCCAGGGTGCCATTCACCGGCCATTCCGCCTGCTCCGGTGGTAAGCTTGCTGTCCTCCTCAGCTGTCCCGTCAGGCCCAATAACAGCCCCCATGCCTGCCAGGCAAGCCAGGGAGGGTAGAAGGCCTGCTGCCATGGCGGGTGGCTCAGCCGGCAAGCGGTGTCCCAGCATGGAGGGAGCCACCAGGCACTATCTGGGTCCTTGTGAACGGCCTTTTCTGTGACATGGAGCACGGCAGCTTCCTCTGTGCCGGGGTGCCACTCGCTAACATAGGTGGTTTCAAACTGGCCATTTTCCCACCCTAGGGCCAGCCTGGCTTGTGGCCATGCCAACAAAAATGCAGTGCCCCAGAGCGACGAGGTGGGAAAAATGCTCCTGTTCTGCTCCTGTTGAGTTTGCACGGTGCGAAGTCACACAGGGATATTTGAAAAGAATCTATCTAGAATAATGGAAATGTCAGCATCAAAAAACTCTCCTTCCAATTCCACATAAACCCCTCAAAGGGCAGAAACAAAAGGACTAATCTGTTCCTACACTCCCTGCTGCAAGCCAGGAATGAACTTCAGGAAACAGGAATAAAAGGAGGCAATTTTTTGCTCCCAAGCCAGCTTCTGAATTTGCATACAGTTCACAGGCTATAAAGACTATGTGACAAAGACATGGCCACCACTAAGTCTGTGTAGCAGAACTGTGCCTGGAGTTAAGGTTGTTAAATGTGGGTTGGGCAATTCCATGAGACTGGGGTGTAAAGCCTGGGAACATGAACTTTGGGGAAGTTCCTCCAAAACTGCTGCTATCTCCAGGGAAACTGACTTTGGTAATTTGAAAAACAGCTGTAATTCCTGAAGGACTCCAAGCCCCACCTGGAGATTGGTAACCCTACCTGGAGCTCTGTGCTGGGAATTCAATTCACAGGTGCATACAGACTATTTTGGGTTGTTGTGAGCACCAAGGAAAAGAAGCACTAACCTTCTCCTCACTGTGCCATTTTTCTGACTTTCAATGACCCCTGCAAGTAGCTATTTGCCACACTGAGACAATTTATATATACTAATGGCTAAATGTAAGTTTTCCAGTGGGGCTAGAAATGGCCCAGAGAGCCTTCTCGAATAATGAAAATGGCATGGAGGTGAAGTCCTTTTAGTTGATCCTAACTAGGCCCCTGTGTGCCTGGGAACTGAGGTCACATTACAGAACTCCAGGTGCACATGTGATTTCAGTCTGTGTGTCTACCATGTGAAGTTTGTAGTGCATGACTCATCCCTCATGAGTTGCAGTCAGGAGTGTTAGAGGTAACTTCACTACACCATCTCTGCAGCCTGAAAGTTACAATCCCTCCCTCTTCCTTTCCTGAAATTATCTCTCAGGGTTACAGAAATGTTTTCAGTCACTACATCACCTTCCTATCCCAGCTAGAGGCTAGCTTAGAGGGGAGTATTTCTGCTCGTGGTCTGAACAAAATGACATCAACCTGCAGCTGTCTATGAAAGGGAACATTTTTCTTCATTATTTCAATCTTTCATTCTGTCACACCCTTCCATATATATTTGTACATAAGTATATACAGGGATAGAGAAAAAGAGAGACAGTGGAACTTTTTTCCCCTTTCCCCACCTGTAATGAAATACATCACTTCAATTTGCTTTAAGAAATGCCGTTTTGAGTCTTACCCAGTTCTGTCAGTGGGGCGGCAGCAGATCTCAAGGATCTGACACCTAGAAGGCTGTCAAAGTACACTGTTAACTGTAGTAAATTTTGGTGTTTGTTACTAATCTCCTTCCTCTTAGATCTTTGTGTGAGGTGGCTTATTCTCATGGGGTGGAGTTACTGTTTAGTTAGTTCTGTTTGTTAGCTAGCGATATAGGCAACATGAACTTCCTTTGTCTGAAACCAGTGGCTTGTGTCCCTGTATCTCCTTGTTAATAGATAAGATATTGTTTTGGGCACATCAGTCTCTCTGCTGTATAAACCTGACAGCAGGAGCCTCAGCAAGTATCCTAACATGTAAAAACAAACACTTCAAAAAACATAACAATGGAAAACTCATCTGTGCTTGAAGATTTCTTGCAAGGAATCTTCCTCCTATCTGATAGCTCTGGGACGCAAGACCCAGAGACCTTGGCATCTCACTCCTAGCTCTGTATAAAGCCTCAAAAGTACCAGTTGTTAAACCCTCACAATCCTGAAGAAATTGCTCATTGGTGAGGATTTTTTGGAGGAAAATTTCCATAAGCCATCTGATTAGTCAAGGATGAACTCCATCCTTTCTAAGGTAACCTGAAATATGAATGAGCAAGAAGGACATCTTTGCTAACTTTCAGCTGTGAATATAAGTATACTTGGCCCGCCTAACACATTTGCCATGATGATCAGCATAAATTGTAAGGATAAAGTTCAACAAGAAATTTATGAGTTCAAACTGGAATGAATGGGGACTGAAATAAGTGATGAACTTGTGATAAATGGTTATGTGGCAAAGAATTAGAGAGCAAAGGGAAGCCGCCCCTTCATTCCAAATCATCACCATTCCCCCCATGCAATTTCCCAGGCCTTGTCTAGACCTATATATCTGTGAGTACATGTATAATGGCCTAAAGGTTTTAAGAAAACAGCTTGTTAGAGAGTACCCTGCTTTAAGATTCTGTTTGACAACAGCAGAAGAACTGACACACAGAATATATTTTGTTCTCCAGTATCCATGTGACATTTTTGCCCTTACAATGGTGGTTATCTGTAGAATGTTCCTTCTAAATGGGCAAGCTTCTGACCAAGAATAATACAATGTTAGGCCTCAGGGTTAAGGCAGAAGAAAAGATAAAAATCAGTAAAACAAACAAGCAGTCCATTGTAACACTGAAGATAGTTATGTCTGATCAAATAACAAGAAGGGATGTAATAAACATCAGAACTAGACCAAAAAGTAGAGGGAAATTACCCCTCCCCCAATTTTTTTTCCTAACAAGAGGACAAGGGTCATGTAACCTAGATATTTCTCCAGAAGGAACAGAACCCTCCCCCTTTTCTCACCCAGGCTCATTCCGCACATGCAGAATAATGCACTTTCAAACTGCTTTCAGTGCTCTTTGAAGCTGTGCGGAATAGCAAAATCCACTTGCAAACAGTTGTGAAAGTGGTTTGAAAATGCATGTGTGGAAGGGGCCCCAGTCACTAATTTCATTAAAGTCACTTGGTGGGGAGATGAGAAAAAGATCCTGAATATATTTACCAGTAGCAAGTTACATAAGCAATGTTGCCCATTATATCTATAAACGAAAGTTCAGTATAAAATATACCCTAGTGGTGTGAAAAAGGGTGTGGTTATTTGTTAGAGACTAGTGAAGATCATGTTATTCCACTTATTTTGTCTAACATGACAGTAAATCACTCCCCTGAATTTGCTTTCTTCAGTGCATTAATCTGCAGATGATAACAAACCAAGGTTTTCCAGCAGTCCCCCCCCAAAACAAAATAACCTAATATTTCTGTTTATGTATTTCAACCACTACCATAACTCTCAGTTTAGATGCATAGGTTGAACAGCCAGGGAAGAGTTGCTGCTCTTGCCATGTCCACCAGCTGAGTAGCGGCCAGAGATCCCCAAAACATGGGAGTGCAGGGGAGTCCCCATGGGGTGCAGAAGTTGTGGGAGAGCCCCAGCATGGAGCTTCCTCCTTCACCTGCTACAGATGGAGCCCCAGGAGCCTAGACATTTGGAGTAGTAGCTCTCATTTGGCTGGGGATGCTGTTCCAGAGGAGGTGGTGCAAAATGCAAGGGGGAAGCTCCACATTTTATTTTGTTTATTTTTGCATTCAAAAAGAAGGGAACAGAACTAGGTAGGCACTAGTATCCCCACAGAGCATTCAACTACAAAGAAGGTCCACAAAGAAGTTGTGGATTAATATAAAATTATATTTAAATCTTTCTGTGGAAAATACTATAGCTAGGAGAACAGGACTAAAAGGAGTGGCAATAGTGACTGCCCTGTTATTACAATGTATTCATGCTCCATTCTGCCATTTCTGTATACCTTTATTAGATTTTCATTGTATTAGTTGATATATTAGATTAGACTCAATTTTTGGTACTGAATCAATATCAGATTCCCTAGTGAGGTGGACAGGTTTACAGACTGACCATTTTCTGCTGAGGTCACAGGTGTTTGTAGTTCACCACAACCAAATGGTAGACTGGTTAGATTGTCTTATTCTCAAAGACTGGTCAGTCCCATTGGTTTCAATCCCATTGGCTAGGAGACAACAATAACAATAACACTTTTGTTATTGTTATTATTCTAACCTGTCCTTTCCTGACATGTAGTGGTTCAGCTGCTCTGGGATAGTGGATTCTTGTGATACAATCGACGTAAACTCTATCTGGCAGAAATGCAGCTCCATGATTTTTTTTCTGGATCTTGAACAGGGATGGAAAACATCTAGAGTGGGGATCTTGAACAGGGATGGAAGACATCCAGAGTGATTGTGACATTCATTTTGGGATAAATTTGACAGACCGTGCTGTAGAGCCCACTCAAAGGACAATGAGGTGATGTTAAAGAAAGCCTAATTCCCTATTATTGTTATGCTGACTGAACTGCTGAATTATTTAAAGTACTTCAATGTATCATGACTCCTACAGTGGAATTCCAAAATAGCAGTGAATTGGCCTCAAGGTGTAATGATTTTTGCTTTCTTCTTTGCTGCTAAAACTCTCCAATTTGCTGGGAATTGGTAGCCAGTTTAAGAATAGATCAAGTGGTAGAAGTGTCTGATGCACCATCTGGTCTGTTTTTTCTCCTGGTTTCTTTTAATCTGGGTTTTGTGAAGGCCATCACATGCAATTTAGATATCTGCCCATCCTGGCTTGTAGAGCTTGCTAGGAAAAAAGGGAAATTGATTATGTACCATTATTAATGCCTCTTTAACAAATGGGGATTTTCCTTAGAAAGGGATAGTGGCTCACCTGTTAATCACATTCTCAGTTGACAAGATTTTGGCCATTATTGGCAGTTTCAAATCTGCCCTTCCCTTCATGAGAAAAGTAATCATCAGTGTGATGGCAGAACAACTCAATGGTTTCTTGGGTATATCTGTCCTGGACCTTTTTCATTCATGCTTGGGCTTAGCCTGGAGTAACTCTTGTTAAGATTCAGCTGTCTTGTACAATTTGCATGCTTTTGCTAAGAAAATGTTAACATTTATTGTAATTTATTTGGATATTTAGTCTTGTGCGGTCTACATTTTTGTCAAGAAATTGTCAAAGTTTATTGGAATTGTCTGCACTGTATAAAATATTTTCTTTAACAGTTGTGATTTATTTTGTGGGTATAATACTGTGTCTTTTGTAAGAAGCTCACTCTTGTTAAGATATGGTTATATTTACTGAAATTAATAACAATTTGTTTTTACACAGTTAAGGATAATTGTGTGTTTTTTCATTTTGTATCCTCTGCTGCTTAGTACCCTTTGTGTTTTCTTACAGTGGTGTCTATTTCACCCTTTTTCCTTTTAATTTATAATTAGACAAATTGTACAAATCATTTTCTATCCTTAATAAAGGACTTACAATTTGTTGAATCATGTTCCCTACATCATTGGGAAAAGACACATCTAAGCGTCATATTTCACTGTTCTTCCAAAAAAAATCTGTAATCTCTCTAAAAATTTTCATTGGATATATCTATCCTCATTAATATTGACTTTAAATTATTTATTTTATATCCAGAAATTTTACCAAATTCCATTAATAATTCTATCAGTTCCACAACAGATTCCTTTGGATCCTATAGCACAAATACTATGTAATCAGCATACAATAGTAATTTAGTGATATTCAATTCCCTTTGACATATGCCTAATACTAGAATTTCAATTGATAGTAATGATAAAAAAAGGCCAGTCATTCATTCATTGCTAATTTTCCCCATGGTGAGTAAGTTGTGTGTGTGTTTAAAAAATATAGCAACCACTCTCAATTTTTCTAGAAACGTTATGCCATAGAATGTCCCTTTCTGAGACAGTATATCAAAAGTAAATGTTACTATTTGTAATTTTTAACCTAAAGGAATACCAACAACAGTAGCTGAGCAGGAGGTAAAAATATGTTAAAGCTACAAACTATGACCTGCAAGTCAAGAATATGCATTACTGAAGACTGAACTGTAAAATTTAAAAACATGTATCTTCATCATACAGAAAACACCAAGTAGGTACCAGCCATAACTAGTGAGCATGAGCAATACTGTATCTATTCAAATCACTACATAGTCATAGATAGCAGCAGTCGTTCCTGAGGAGCATGGGGAAGATTCCACTAAGATGCTATTGTAGAAGGCTATGACTAAGAATCTTTATGTTTCCCTTGGAAAAGCACAAAATAGAATTTGAAACGAATTCAGAGAAGAAGTAATAGTGATTTTACAGGTAGATTAATGCACCAAAGGACTAGGTAACAAAAAAGATGCTGAACAATCCATTTAAACATGAAAGAGAAATACTCAGCAACTTTAAACCTAAGAGAGGAGTCTTTTTTCCCCTCTTAAGAAGTTTATGTTGTAAGGAGCTTATGGGTTGCTCTATAAGGTCACTGAGAAACTGAAGTTCTGAAGTTAATCAGTGAGGTAATACTGGTGGTCACTATGCCTTTAGAAAAAGAGAAATTTCACCAAGTAAGTCCAAAAACTGGACTACATGGAAAGGGAATACTACATTGCTTTATTGTTCACTAGAAGAGTCTTCCTCTTCGTACAGAAAAAGCAAAAGTAGAACCAGATATATAGTGAAAACTAAAGCAATTTCCAAAACAGAAAAAATTCACCAGAATGGGAATAATAATAGCATGGGTATAGCAGAAACTGTCCTGACCTGAATAACCCAGACTAGTCTGATCTGGTCAGATCTCAAAAGCTAAGTGGGTCCAAACCTGTTAAGTATTTGGATGGGAGACCTCCAAGGAGGCAGGCAATGGCAAACCACCTCTGAATGTCTCTTGCCTTGAAAACCCCATGGGAAGAGGCCCATCATCTGGTCATAACCAACCCACCACATGGGGAGGGGACCCATCATCTGGTCATAGCCCACCTACCCTGTGGAGGTAGGGGAGAGGGAGAAAGTGGGAAGGAGGCCCAGCATCTAGATGTGGCCCACCCATCCTGGGAGAAGGAGGGAAGGGAGGGGAGGATTATTACCTGCAATTGAAAAACAGGAAATTATTTACTCACTCCTGTGACTTTTTTTCCAATGGGCATTATTCCAAAACTTCTGCAGTATAAATATTATTGTGGTCTATGGCCGTGGTGGCAAACCTTTGGCACTCCAGATGTTATGGACTACAATTCCCATCAGCCCCTGCCAGCATGGGGCTGTCAGGGGCTGATGGGAATTGTAGTCCATAACATCATGCTGTCAGGGGCTGATGGGAATTGTAGTCCATAACATCTGAAGTGCCAAAGGTTCGCCACCACTGGTCTATGGTTTAAAGAAATAATTATTTTAACCTGAGCTACAATTATTTCCTGAATGACCACTACAAGTCTTATATTTGTCCAAGGCTACATTTTTGGACAACAAAGAACTTCAGCAACAGAATGGGATTTTCAACCCTGTGCCAATGTCTTGCCTACATTGTGTAGTATTAACAGGCTTTTATTCTGTATTTTCAGAAAATAATATATAGAAAACTGTATAATTAATGGTTTTTGTACTCTTCCTTATCATAGTATTCTGTTTATCAGTTTTCTAAGTGATCAATAATCAAACACTTTTGCACTGCACTGAATAAAATAAAAATTAAATGCTCAAAAACAAGTGAACTTTTTTGATTTGGTGATGAACAAGTTAAGCCTGGTATTTATGAACCCATCACTTTGTTTTCAAAAGCCCAAGAATATGCATCCCCTATGGTTAAGACTTTTGTACATTACACTCAGAATGTCACAGTGTGTTCTGATTTTACAGTTCAGATGCCTAAAGCCATACCTGTCCACTTTTAACAGAAACATTTAGCATACATGTTACAGAAAAATGGTCTATATTAAAAGTTTCATAATAAAAAATATGCTGCATATCATAAGCCATTTAAAGTATAATTAAATTAAATGTTTTAGCTTAACTATGACCCACCTAAATCCCCTAAAGCTCTGATCACATAGTATTTATAAACCAGCATTTAAAAATCCATGTTAGTCAAAAGTGAAATCTAATTTAATATATAACCATGCAACTAAAGTAACTTCTTACTTACTGTGATCAGCTGGTTTTATTACCCTTGCTTATGTTAATCTGTAAATTCAACTACCAGCTGCTGTAATTTGTATCAAAATATTTCTTGCTGTCAGCTAATTAAATACAGAAAATCTATCTGTGACAGTATAATAAAAGATTGCATTAATCTCCAAATTTACAATTTTCTACTGTCTATAAGCTACTAGATGATAACACTGCAATTAACTATCACTATATTTAACAATGATGAACCTACCTGTTCACTCTAGTCATTTTTGGAGGCCCTGCTTCACTTGCCACTGCCATCTGAGGCTAGACTAGTGGTGACTCAAGAAAGGGCTTTTTCAGTTGTGGCTTCAAAACTTTGAAACTCCTTCCACCAGGGAGAGTTGTTTGTTTCTATCAGTGCCTGCTACCAGCAGGTGAGGACTTTTTTGTTTCATTTGCCATGTCCCAACAACAGTTATTGATCCTCCTCCCTGGTTTTGGTGTTGTTTATGTTTTAATTGAATTATTTTATAATTTTAAACATTGTTTTTAGCTGTTCTGAAGTGCAGTCAAGTGGGACAAAGGGACTTAAGGGGTGGACTGATCCATACTCTAGCAGGGACACAATGCTCAGACCTCAAGACTGTACTGCTCATGGTTTTATCCTTGCTGCCTTGGGTTTCTGGGAAGAAAGGTAGCAGTAAAAAATTTTAAATGAATAAATACATAAATAACCAGTGGAATCATTCACCATAATGGTTCACCATAGTTGCAAAGCTAGAGCCAGCAGTAATACCATCTTTTCCAACTTGAGCTATAACCTCCCTTGGGAGGAGACATCCAAATGTATCCTTTACAGATGGAATGAAGATTAAAAGAGGAGTCCATATCCTGCTGCTGATAAGTCCAACAAAAACAAGGAGATCTTCCTAAGAGGTATGAAATGACAAACAAGTGCAGAGCATAGAAAAAGAGTTTAACTAAAGCCATATTCCCAGAGGAGATGGTACCAGAGTGAGATAGCCATTCTAAGGCAAAAAATTCCAGATCTTATCTCCCTCTCAGTTGGCAGGTTACCAAAGTAAAGCTGAAAAAGTAGAGACTTTACTGATGCATCAGCAACCATAGAGGAGAGATTTGAGCCCTGCATAAAACTATGAAAAACTTTGGGAAACTGTGGAAACAGTGACATCTAGTGGACCCGGTGTCTACAAGAAAGAGGTCATTGTCCCTTGAAATAACTTAGATGACCATTAGTCTTAGATTAGAACTCAGTGGATTTCCAGGGATAAATAGGAAGCCATTTATCAGCCTCTGTCAGCATGACCAATTGCCATGCTGACAGAGGCTGATGGGAATTGTAGTTCCTGAACATCTGGAGAGCCGCAGGTTCCCAACCCCTGTCTTAGGAGAATATCTGCCAGTATGCTAAGTCTCAGGGTTGACACAGATTCTCTGAAAGACTATGGTCCCTTCCGCACATGCAAAATAATGCATTTTCAAACCACTTTCACAACTGTTTGCAAGTGGAGTTTGCTATTCCACACAGCTACAAAGAGCGCTGAAAGCAGTTTGAAAGTGCATTATTCTGCATGTGCGGAATGAGCCTATGTCAATTCCAATATACCAAATATGATGTCAGAACTCCTCAAAGTTATTACAGAGATAAAGGCTGAATTTCAAAAAGTGGCACAAGTACAAGAAAATCTGGAAAAGACCAGAGAGGAAGTAAATTTCTTAAAACAAGATGTGGATTCCGTACAATTGGAGTTTAAAATACATGATTTAACCATTCTTCATTTGGAATATTAAACTAAAGAGAAGGCCTTGATTCTGAGAAAGGTACCAGAGGATACAGATCCAGCAAAAGAGGAATTAAATAAGAAAATTGCCTTCATCCTGGTCGAACACTTGAAGATGAATAAAGAAATGGTGTCACAGATTGAGAAAATTTAGAGTCACATCAGAGAACCCAAAAGTGAAAGGATTATGTAGAGACAATGTTGTTTGTTTAAAGAAATGGTAGATAAATTCTGGCAATACACAGAAAACCATCAATCAAGATAGAAGACAAAGAATTATTGTCATGGGGGAGATTAAGAGTCTTACAGAAAAAAAATATTATGCATTTCTGGTGGACATTTTAAGAAGAAATCAGATAAGATTTTTGTGGCTCAGATGGGAAGGAGTTCTCTTCACTTACAAGAGACAACAAAAATTACATCAATAACAAGTGTCAAAGGATCTTCAAGAAACTTTTAAAAGACCTAAAGTAAAATTTGTTCTGTAAGATCAATCAATGATTTAGCAAATGAGGAAGTAAATGGGCATTTGGGAGACTAATGATAAATAAGAGGGTAAATTCAGATATATGGAATTTGTATAGTTTATTTTAATCTGTTCTATTTACTGATGTTTAACTAGTATTACTAGATTGATTCTTGCAGCAGTTTAGTGTGAAGTAGTTTTAGTCCTATCAGAGTAGTGTTATTGTATTAATACATTGTTGAACATACTGTTTTAAATGTATTGATTTATTGTAAATGTATTGACTGTTCATGTATCGATTTATCACATGCTAATGTATTGTTATTGTAGTATTGTTAATATATTGGTTTATTGATCTATTGCTATGATAGGGATTTCATATTGATGTATTGTTCTAGTGCTGCCGTTGCTGTTGTTTAAGTCGCCATTTGAGTATTTTGATCCTTAATTCTAGTTCTTAATGTATTTATTATTTTTATTATTGTTTATTCTATTATAATGTCAATTGTTTCATTATGTTGTTAGCCGCCCTGAGCCCTTCAGGGTTAGGACAGGGAATAACTTATAATTTAAATTTAAATTTAAACATTGAAATTAAGTAGGCAGATTTTTGGGAGCTTAAGTTAAAAGCATAAGTTTTTTTTAATTTGTTATAAATTGCTTCAAATTGTATGTTGATATGCCAGAAAAGGTTTAAGAAAAAGGAGGAACTTGTTGGGCTAAAAGTTTAACAAACAATAAAGAAATGTGATGGATAAGATCAACAGCATCTGGGCAGGAAGTCATTAAGGTATATGCAGTTTATCTGTGTAGTATTAACCTTTGTTTAGGATGGTTGGATCACCGGTACCTTTCTTCTCTTATATTTGTCTCTTTTTTATTGTAAATGTTAAAAAAACAATAAAAACGACTTCTAAAAAATTAGAATACTATATTTTAAAAAATAGATTTTGAGCAAACTAAATGCCCTGACATGCTTCCTTATCATTTATCCATTCATGAATTTTATTATACTCCCAGGTTTTAATAGTCTCAAGGGGAGGTAAATCATAAAGTGATAAAATAGGAGTCATGGTAGGCAGCAGTTTTCCTTCAGGTAAAAATTTTCCTTCAGGTAAAAGTAAAATTCATATGATGTCAATGGTGCATTAGGAACAATAGCCAATTTGAGGTGAAATCACAAGATGAGCCTTCATGAGGCTTCATGGAAAGGTTTTTAATGAGTCTTCAAGGAAACTGAAGGCAGACCTGCCTCTATTCCTAGGTGTGAGGCTGGGGTGCCCTGAGAGTGTCCTGAGATTTTCCTCACAAAGATATTTTGGATGATGTCCAATTGATCCAACATCTTTTGGTTCTCTCCCCTGATCTCAATCTTATATAATAACTGGGGAACTACCTTACCTAGGAAAGCCTTGAAGGCCAAGGGCACAAGGTACCCTCCTTTAGTACAGAAAAAATTATGGTGGTTCTATAAGTGCATCGGGCAGACATAAGAGTGGAATTTAAATGTGCCTGCCATGACAAACAGTCCCAGAGATTATGTTCCACTGTTCCAGTAATCCTTTCAAAGTTTTTCACATGAGGTCAAATGCAAAATCATAAAATACTTAAAATATGTGCTGGTTAGATCTGTGAAACTCAACTAAAATACCTAACTGGTCCATTAAAAAAATTACAGCAGATTTCTAAAAGCATAAGGGAACCTCCTTCAGTAAAGCATTTCACAGTTCAAGAGTCACCACAGAAAAGATCCTTCAACATTGCCTACAATGCCATATGAATTCCATCAAATAATACTGAAGTCTCTTTTGCTGATTAAATGGAGCACTCTGTTGGTTCTATGAGCATAAACACTTATTAGACACATGTCTACAACCGCTAGATTTGAGTCCAATAGCACCTTAGATCTCATCAAGTTTTGTCGGGAATAAACTTTCTAAAGTCAATGCACACTTCATCAGAATCAAGCTGTTCTACCATGGATCAGCATAGCTACCCTCTTAAAATAGATTCATATCTACAACAATATTTGTTTTTAGGCACAGATAACATATCATCACTAATTCGAAAGAAGCCTCTGTTCCAGTGAATTGTTATTAGTTCATGACATTATATTATTGAATAATGAGCACTAAGTCCTGAGACACTTAAAGAAATGTCATCTGTGTGGGACCAATAATGCATGATCAGCAATCTACCACAAAGGTAGTCCACACATTATGCTTGTGTTGCAGAGTGTTACTACCATGTAGGGAACAAAGAATTTTTTTTACTGAGCTTGGATCATTTAAAGTATGATGCAAGGACTCTTTTGGTTGTAAGTGTACTAACAGGCAGTTGTCAAAAGAAACAGCTGTACAATCAATGCACCCATGGCAGAAAGAGCACTCACACTGCACTTCAAACCATATAGAGTATATTATTTTTTCCCCTCAACACATAAATTACCTTTTTGTAAGAAACGTGTGATGTGTGAAGCTATCTTTAGGTCCAAGGAAATCACAGTTGAGTAATCAGTCTCTTCTTTTACAGTGAGAGCTAAGTATACCTGGTCTCCTCTAGACTGATAAGTTTGGAAATCCCCATATGCCTTACCTAAACCTATATGTCTGGGTTTCCCCACTTGCTCCCTGTTCTGCAGCTGAAACACTTTTTAAACTGCTGAGTTAATAAAACAGTTTGTAGCTCACATCACTGAAAACTGCTGAAGAGGAAAACACTTCAAAAACTTGGGCATCTGAGCCTACTAGGTTGACTACATGTTATTTACTCTGTTGCATCATGGCTAGTCTGCTCAGAAAAGACCTGGCAAAGAGCGTTACATTCATTGTTAACATTTAGAATCTAGCATTTACATTGCACCAAGTGCTGCTGCTATACCACCCCCATTTATTCCAATTTTTTGTGCTTATGCAAGGCCCACTAAAATGAGCGGATGCCTTGTATAATCTGAAACAATGGAAAAAAGACTAATATCATTGTAGTTAGAATTATCCACGACAACCACCCATTATATGTTTCTCCTCCCCAAGCCAAGTAAGAAGGGCTGACAGGGTTGCCAGCTGCCTGGAGAAAAAAAATGTCCTGGTCCTTTAATAGATCCTTTATTTAATTATTTCATTTATTATTATTATTTCAAAGTTTATTTACCTCCATGCCATGAAAAACTTCCACAGCCCATTTCTACACACCAAGCATCTATTAAGGAGATATAACATTTTTCTCCAAACTAATTGCCAGTTCTAAGAGTTCTGTAAATAATTTATTTAAATAAAGTTGGAAGTTTGTTCAAAGACAGAAAGTACTTATTATGATAGAAATAATTTTTTGAAATACAATACACATATTAGGCTATACCCAAACGAAACTAGCAATCCAATCTTCCCAGCTTTTGAAATCTAAGCAAGGTCAGACCCATTCAGTACTTGAATGGGAGACCACCAAAGAAGACTGGGGTTGTTAAGCAAAGGAAGGCATTGGCAAACAACCTTTCCTCATCTTTTGGCTTTTAAAACCTGGAATCCCCATGGATCAGTTTTGGCTTAACAGCATACAATTATTATTACTAAAGTAAACTAAGTTGCTACCATGAAAGCCTGCAGATTGTCAGTTATGTCTTATCTTAGTCTCTGTATCTGATTTTTGCTCTGGCCTGAATGGCACAAGCTAGTTTGTTCTTGTCAGATCTCAGAAACTAGCAGGATTGGCCCTAGTTAGTATTTGGATGGGAGACCATCAAGAAGTACCACTGCAGAGGAAGGTAATGGCAAACCACTTCTGTTAGTCTTTTGCCTTGAAAACCCTGGTGGGTTTCCATAAGTAAACTGTGACTGGATGGCACTATATACACACGTCTATTTTTCCCCCCTAAAATAGTATTTCCCCCAAATTTTGAGTTTTGGAATTAATAGGATTGTGAGCAATTGATCTTCTGACGTATTAGGATTTTGAGCAATTATATTCTTAACGTTGCTTGTTTGTGACTTCAAAATTTGTAACTTGCTTTGAATCCTGTGTTCCAAAGATAAAAGTGCCATATAAATATGCTAATTAAATAACATCCCCTCCTTTGAAGAGGTAATTGCTCATTTCACATAAGGTAAAATGCATGGATGGGAACAGTTGAATACCCTCTTTTCCCATTTCTGCTTTTCAAAGCAGTTTCATAAGGAAGGATGTTAGACTGACTAGACTTTGGGGTACAAGCTTTTGAGAGTTAATAATCCCTTTGATAGAAAGCACTGACTTTCAAAAGCTTATACCCTGAAAATCTTGTTGGTATCTAAGGTGCTACTGGACTTGATTCCAGATGTTCTACTGCAAACCAACATGGTTACCCTCTGAAATTCTATTCATAAAAGAAGTTAATAGGGTTTTTTAATTGCTGAAGATTCTGTTAATGAATCTTCCATATCCTGTCTTATTTGTCCCTCTTACAGAGACAGAAAAAGAAGGAGAAGGAGCTGTTAGCTGGCATGAAAACGCAACTTGGTGAGCACTGCATGTCTTTGGAAAAGCTTTGCTATCTGCTTATAGAGGTCTTTTGCCACTGTATTTTGCCTGTGTAATTGTCAAATAAAATAAGACATCATAAGCATACCATATTCTCTCTCATTCAAAGGAAACTAAAATCCTGTGACTCTGCCCTGAGGATTTCTCACCCCTGAGGAATTAGGGTTCATAATGATACACCATAGATATATTGTGCTTACATTCATAACTGCTCCTGCGAAATCAGCTTTGGTCTTACTTATGTACTCATGAACTCACTAGACAGAATAATGAATTTAGAGTACCTCTGTGGGTGAGGTTCTCAGAGCCTCATTAGGTGAGAAAAATAATGGCAGTTTTCTTCTGATCTTTCAATACCTCGTTTCTTATGCCTCAGCAACCCCCTTCTAGTCTTTAATACATACCGTAATACTGAAGCGAGTCAGAGGCAACACTTTGTCTTTTGGGCCTTCTGCAGGTCCAAGAAAAAATAGAAAATATCATTGCTAGACTATAGCCTGAAGAAAGCCCAACAACCAAAACATCACCTTTAACTTGATTTTTATTTCTGAGTATCATTTGCTGCTTAATTTTTCAAACTAAGCACTGATGCCACACTGTCAATTTTTTCTAGTGTGTGCAGCCCATCTCCTTAGGAAGATTTGCTTGTGATATTACAGTCCACACTGAATTTTAAGCTAAAGCACTTGGACAGTATTTAGTGTTTGTCTGACCTCAGCTGCCTGTGGACAAAGAAGTGTGACATACTGCACAAAGTGTACTCAGTTCACTGTTCTGCCACTGAATGTTTCAATAGGTGGTCAAATTAAAGAGGCCAGGAGATTTGTTTAAATATCAGTGGCAAATCTACCTATAGATTCTTGCCTGACTCTGACAGTCTTAGGGTCAAGCTGCACTTTTCAGGCAAACATATAGATTTAAATACCAACAGCTGCTTCATCTAAGAAAAAACTATCTTGGGAAGGGTTGAAGTGGGAGTGAGGAGGGGGTGGGGCTTATTTCCCTACCAGCTGTAACTCTCCTTCAGACACTTCAGACACTCATTCCACACATGCAGAATAATGCACTTTCAAACTGCTTTCAGTGCTCTTTGAAGCTGTGCGGAATAGCAAAACCCACTTGCAAATAGTTGTGAAAGTGGTTTGAAAATGCATTATTTTGCGTGTGCGGAAGTGGCCTTTTCTTCAAGCAGAGTTCAAGGTACATCTTTATTTTTAAAAATGTATAGTCCATCTTTCTTACTGAGACTCAAGATAGATTGCACAATATAAGTCAATGCAGTCAACATGATGGGACATTTTTTTGTGTGTGTGTAACATGTCATGTTAACCCTTTTACTTTTTAAAGATCTGTTTCAGATGTCTGCAATCCTAATTTTATTACACTGCTTATTGGATGTTCCATCATAGGTTTTTTTCACCTTAAAGACTTACAGCCCAATCCTGAGCCCTGGTGGCTGGGGACAGTGCTGCTGTGGCACTGTCCCACCACTTCCAGGGGGCTTTTGTGTAGAGTGGGAAGGCAGAAAATGCCAAAAAAAATCCCACCCATACTGCTAAAAAGCCATCCATATGACTTAGTGGACTTATGCCATCCATGGCACAACTAGCCGCAAACCTGGGATGGAAGTTGACTAACATCAGGTCCACCCCCAGAAACACCCCCTCATACACACACCAGCATCCATTTCAGATGCCAGTGCAGCTTTGCAGTGGCCTGGACTTCCAGCTTTCACCACCGCAGAGCTGAGGGGCAACCAGCTGCCAACACTTTTGCCTCCTCCGCTAGTGTAGGTGCCGCTTGTGCTGGCAGAAGGAGTAAATGTACTGGCAGCCCCAGACAGCCTTCTAAAGAGGATCCCCCTCTCCCAAGATTGGGCTCTTAGTCTTTATGGTGAAAAAAACTGATGGGACATCCATTAAGCAAATAGAATTATGATTTCAAAAATCTGAAACAGAGCTGAAAAAAGCATTAGGGTTAACCTGATGTTAAACAAAAAAGAAATTATATAGGAGGGTCACACATACAGCAACAGATGATATGCACCCCCCCTTCTTTTGCCATGAAGTTGCAAATGGCCCAACAAGGTTTTCAGGGCAATAAATGTTCAGGGGTGGTTTGCCATTGTCTACTTCAGCATAACAATTCTTGGTAATCTCCCATCAAAATACTAACCAGGATGGGAAGGCAGAAAACTTAGCAACTTAGCAAGATCAGGCTATTCTGGACTTTCCATGTTCCGGATATATGTACTATACAAAGTACAATAGTCAACAGTCCCTGTCCCTGCATTAAAAAAAACACCTTTTGGAGCAATTCTGTTATCATATATCCCTATTATCTGTGTAAAATGTCCTCCTGCATAATTAATTTTGCATAGTTTGCATAATGCCAGGAGACTGGAAACCTTCCTGACCAACTCAGGCAGGCTACTCCATAATGTAGGGGCTACTAAGTAGATAGAATATCAGTACACAGAAATAAAGGGGAGTTGCATCAGAAAATCACAAACATTGAATAAATATTGAGCACTCCTTCCCCACTACTTATCTTTCAGTAGAGGTAAGAATCAGAATTTAAATACTTCTGTTTCAGTAGCATGTAGTTTAGGCTTAAAGAGTTGCAACTGAGAGTGATTTGCCCAGTTACAGATGTTGAGAAAACAAAATATATGTAATATTTCATTAACCAATCCAAACATGCAACATAAAATGCATGGTTTATAATTCAACTATAAATTTTACTTTTGGCATATTTATAGGTCTTGGGCAGCCCAATCTACAAGCCCTCAGTGGCAGAGAACAACTCCACTGCTGCACCACTACACCACCTCCAGAGGGCTTTCAAGTGGCATGGGGAGACAGCAAAAACAAATACAAAAAACACAGCCTCCTGAAAGACCTCCTCTAAAGTACAGGTGGAAGCTGACTAAAGTTGCCTCCTCCCCCGGAAATGCCCTGGGACACCACTGCCCCATTCTAGCATCCAATTGGACACCAGCTTCATGGTGGCACCCACATCCAGGTTTCACCAGCTTGGAGTCATGAGCACCTGCCTACTGGTGCCTTTGCCTTCATCACCTGCGGGGGAGTCCCTTACACCTGCAGAGCGGGCAAACACACTGGCGCAGTTCCACACCACATCTTTTAATTCAGCCCTCCCTCTGGATTGGCCCATTAGTTTTCACAGAAACTGCAAATATACCCAATTAGTGGGGGAAGGGGGAGAATGCTACAAACCACTGCACCTTATGCTACTTTAGTACAAATAATTTAATTTTGGTATCAAAGAAACATGAAAAGTGTTCGGGAAACAGATAAAAATGTTGGAACTAGAAAACGTATATTTTGCAGGATACAAAAGAAAGAAAACATAGTTTTATATATACTTGGTAGGACTTGGTAGGACTAGCAGCATATTTAGGTACTGAATTAACACTGAGAACATTGAACTTTTCAATATAATATTAACATCAATATAGTAGTAACATCAACCATATTGTAACAAATTTAATGATGGACAAATTAGCCATATTTAAACAATAAACATACTTTTGAAATTTTGCTGTGCGTGTAGTATATATGGGAATTGTTAACTAATACTATGGACTCTGTTACATCTTTATGCTGCACATCTTGAATGAGGAAAACTTTGTATTTAAAAGCATTTCACTCATTCCAAAGTTGAAACATTTCACAAGAGGGTATGTTTTACTTGTTTTTCACATCTCTGCACATTATCTTCCATGTATGCTGGTTAGAAATAATCTATACAACTGACTTAGTGTGTAATGGTATGGTTTAATGGTAGTTGCTGTAAACTTAGATGGTCATATCGCAAGTCGTATTGCATGGCCTAGTACAGGGCAAACATCATGAAGTGTTATGCTTGGACTATTACAGTCAGGGTGCCTTGGAATTGTGATGCCAATTGCATTCAGACATAAGGTATTCAAACAACCTTGTTTACATACAAGTCAAGTCCTCTCCCCAGACTGCCTTAATTTTCCCCCCACATTCAGCTTCAGCATCATGCAAATCTATACCTGTGCAATAACCACTTTCGCTAGATATGGCCATGTTGTTCGATAATAAGCTATGTATGTGTTGCAGATGGAATGGGATTTGTGCCTGAACAGTCTGCAGAATAAATGCCAAAGTTCTCCTTCTTAGCGTTGTCCCACTAATGCAGGGTTTGCTGCTAAGATTTTTGAATGCGATGGAAAAAAATAGTAAAACAATTTTAAAAATGGGAAAAGAAAGGCCTATTGATCACGGGGAAAATCAAAGCATTGAAAATGTGCATAATGCCAAAAATGTTCTATTTATTCCAAACCCTTCCTTTGGTAATAAAGAAGAAAGAATTTGAGGAATGGGATAGAAAGTTGAAAGCATGGGTATTTAACAACAAGAATTCAAGAGTAATGAACAAAATGCTGTATATAACAAAGAAATATTTGGGCTGGGGAATCCCAAAAATGCAAGAATACTATGAAGCATTTCAGATAAAGTGTTTGATGGGGATAAGAGAAGAAAATAATGAAGGATGGATGAGATTTGAAAATGAAATAAATAAGGAAGATGGAAAATATGGAATATATACTAATAAGATGGAGAAGGGAAACCAAAATATAATAGGTCCAAAAAAGGTGAATTTGGACATATGGGGAAAATGGAGAGAGAAATGAATGCCCGGGACCCTGGGGACAGCGCCAGTGGCAAGTGTGGCAGGAAAAAAAGGAAATAAAGTAATAAAAATTTTGGAGAGACAAGGAATATGTACTGTGGCAAATATGATTAGAGAAGGGGGTGAAATAATGACATTACAAAATTTTATAGAGATAGGTGGTACAGGGAACTGGTTGGTTTTGAGAGGAATATGGGAAAAATAAAGGTGTCAAGAATTAAAGGTGAATGTATAGTGGCAAATTGCTTGGAAATCTACGAAAAAGGGACAGGAAAGTTTTAGGTCAAATATATAATTTGATGATTGATGATAAGGAATTTATGATAAGAGCTATGAAACAAAAATTGGAGAAGGATGGCACTCTGAATGATGAAAAAATTGAAAGAATAATGGCTAGCATGAGAAAAATAAAAATTGAAAAATATATGGAGTTGGAAAGAAAGTTGATTCTAAAATGGTATAGAACTCTCAAACAACTTGCATATATGGTTAAGGGTTTATCCCCAAAATGTTGGCACTGTGGGAACCAAGTTGCACATTATAGCCATATGTGGATTGAATGCAAAGAAGTAAAAAGATTCTGGGAAAAAGCATTGCTATGGATAGAGAAATTGGTGAAAAATAAAGTGGAATTAAGAAATGATCTATTATTCATGGGAATAATTGATGATGAAAAATAGATATACAATATAGAAATATGTATAAAACGTTGATTAGAGCAATACATGCAGGGATAGCATTTGGATGGAAAGATAAGAAAAAATGGACGATTCAGAAATGGTTGGAATATATATGGGAACAAGTTACATTAGACATTTTTGAAATATTATCAAAGAATAAAACATGGCAAGAAAAACAGAATGAAATAATGAAGATGTGGACAAGTTATGAGAATTGGATGAAGGAGACGGGAGTCAAAGAAGACATATGGATAAGAAGACAACAACGAATGAACTTACTGCTGTTTGGTTAAAGAAAAGTAAAACATAATATTAGGGGAGGGTGGGAGGAAAAAAGGGGAAATGTATTGTTTGGAAATTATATCAGAAAGATGTAAATAGAATGATCATTTCAAACTATACAATAAAAATATTTTTTAAAAAAAGATTTTTAAATGCCACTTCTCTCGATCAATGCAATGTCTGGTTGCAGGCCTGTAATTTTCAGATCTGCATTGATTGTATCTTGCCATCATTGCTTTGGCCATCTGCGTGGCCACCAACCAGCAACCTTAATGTGATAGGTGATGCTGCCGACAGTGCCCAGGGCTGCTCGTCGGACATGGCCGAACCAGCACAGACGCCTCTCTCTCATTTTTGCCTTGATGGGAGCGATGCCAAATTGTTTTTGGACCATGTTGTTGGTGATGTGGTCGAGGAGGGATACAGTCAGTGTCCAGCAAGTCATGCACATCTCCATGACATGGACTGGCCTCTCAGCTGCTTTCATTACGGCCAGCACTCTGACCTATAGAGTGCTACGGGGCAGACCATGGTCTTGTAGATTTCTGACTTCAGGTTTACAAGCATTTTCTTATTGCAAAGAATACCAGTGACTCCCTTCCACCTCAGCCATGTTGCATTGACTCTCGCCCGTATTTCACCATCAATGCTTCCATCGCTCTGTAATATCAAGTCAAGATACCAGAGTGCATCTGTTTTCTTCAGATTGTCACCATTGTCAGATTGTCACAATAAATGCTTCAAAATGTGAAATAATATTTTCTAATTTGCTTTTAATAATTTGACTAAGGGCAGACTGGAACACAAAAACTGGAGGGGGGCAGCATAACAGTATATGATCAAAACTTAGTACGTTCAAACTGTTCAGGCAAAAAAATCTGGGTTGAATATTTGACTCTATCTCTGGTTGCAAGCAGATTATGAGCCAAAGCAGTAGGTGATCAAACACCCCTCATTTGGCTACTTTCCCATAAACTAATAGGTATAATGACAAGAACAATCCTACATAAGTTAAGTATAGGTTGTTGTCTACTTATGGAGTAAACAGGTAAAATAAACTTTCTTTGCCACTCATAAGTATTGCATATGTTGGGGAAAGTATTAGAAATACAGCAATGCCATGGTGCAATTTTCAGTCAACGTATCAGTCAACGTGTGATAATTACAATTGACTTGGTGGGAAAGTATTGGGTATATCAGTGCTAACATTTGATATTAAACAGGTTTAAACTGAAATTCCAGTGAAATGGGGGGTGCACATGTGTCTGCACTCTTCTCTATCAATGAGAGATGAAAGAAAAGTCTTGTGATGTATCTCTGGATAGAAGCCATTCTCAGGAGGAAACGGTAGCAACCTTCTGGCAATGGGTAGGTTGAAAGTATCAACGTGGATCATACAACTGGAATAGGATGTGTCCTTCTACAGACATGTCTTTCTAGAGACAAGGCTACTCTCCCCACTGTTCTTGGCTCACTGTTAAAGCAACAGCAACAAGTCTGCAATTCTACAAAATGGTTTATGGATTTCCAAGCTATTGTTTATAAATAAAAGGATTATTCTTCTAGTTCTAGAGAGCTGAATACCATTTGCAGAATAGTTTTTATCTTCCTGCTTAGCTTGGGATAAAGGTTTTAGAATAAGGAAAGAAAGATGCATTATAAGCTTTATTCATTTGTAGAACAACATTACTCTTTGCCTCCTCAGGGAGTACCGCTTGCAGAGTTTGCTTTAAAATTTAACTGTCTAGTAACAAAGCCATCTGGCTACTGTATAAGAGAAAAAATAAGTTGTGTGAATCTTGTTTACTGGTTCATTCTATGCATGAAAAGCTGAAGGGATGTCCACCCTCCTTCCATTCTTCCTTTGTTTCATGAATTATATGGTGACTAATTTATACAGACATTTGTAAATACACCTATTAGTTTGTGTATTGTGTGTGTATGTGTGTGCATGTGTGTGTAAAGTGCCGTCAAGCTACAGCTGACTTATAGGGACCCCATAGAGTTTTCAAGGCAAGAGACCTATAGAGGAGTTTTGCCATTGCCTTTCTCTGCACAGCAACCCTGGAATTCCATGGTGGTCTCCCACCCAAATACTTATCACAGCCGACCCTGCTTAGATTTCAAGATTTGATGAGATCAGCCTGGCATTTACCTTCAAGCCTGGCATTTACCTTCAAATAACCATAGATGCTGGAGAGAATAAAAGATGGTAAAAGAATGTTAAAGATCATGCCTGCTGGTACTATATTAAAGATTCTGCAAAGTTGGAAAAATTGTATCTGGTAATGTATGCTCTGGTCTTCATGACATAGGCGCTTTCACACGGCGGAGCTTGGCGAGTCAGCTTCATTACGCCCGACCTGAAGACGCTGGGACCCGTCATATGGACGGTTCCTTGGCTTTAACTGGCAGCCGGCGCCGGTAGCGCCAGCCGACCAGCCTGTCCCGGGCCTCCGGCGCATTGTCGAGGCCGCAAGGACTTCAGCCCTCTTGGCGCCTGAAGCGAGCGCCGCGGGGCCAGCTCCCCAGGCCTCGGCGACGCGCCGGAGGTCCGGGGAGAAGGTGAGTGCCGGGTGGGGGAGGCAGCATGAAGCCGCTGCCGTTCGCTCGGCAGCGGCTTCATGCCGGCGTTTCCCCAAAAAGAGCGCTGGGAAGCTCTCTGGGGAAACACCGCCTTCAGGCCGGCCGGGCGGTGCGAGGGCGGCGCGGCTGCGTTGCAGCTGCGCCCCCCATGCGAATGGCGGCCGGGAGACGGTGTTTTTACCGTCTCCAGGCCGCCATGAATTGCCCGTGCAGAAACGGCCATAGTAAATTGGCTAGCCTTTAAGAACCAACAAGGTTTTCTTTATTTTACTATAACATATTAATGCAACCAGGCCTCTGATTTGTAAAGGTGTTGATTTCCTAAAACTATTTTTGAACTCTCAAAATATGACTGCATTACTGGAAATGTAGGAAAGATAACTGGGAACCTCAAAAAGATTCTTAGCTAAGGGACTACTTTTCTTAAAATATACCTGTGAAACTAATGTTGACGTTCATAAATTAACGATTTTCCTTGTAAATGACTCCCAAAGTAATTCTATACTTAAAGCTTTAATGCTGTAATACTGGAAAGAACATTCGTTATTCTTCTTCAGTAATTAGAAGTTTGAGAGATACACCTCTGTAACCATGACCAATCATGTTTTCACTTTGGATCCCATTTGGGGGAAAGTTGGTTATAAGAATTTTACATAAATTGAATAGATCTTACTATATAATTGATCAGCATTCTCCTGCTGACAAACTAGAAAAAGCAAAGGACTGTGGAAGATGTAGTCCAAAGGGTGCCATTTCACATGTACAACTCCCAGATACCCTCTTACTCAGTCAATAATACTTCTTAAAGCTCTGGGATCCTGACAGGACTGTCCTATTCCTTGCCTGAGCCAGCTCTCCAGTAGGGGTCCTTGCATGGTTGTTCTATTCATTGGTTGAGCAAATTCTGAGGTAAGTCAGCAGTGAGTCCAGCACCAGCAGCTAGGACTAAACTGACCACCCCATCCCAGGATGTTTGCGGTGGTGGGGGGAGAGAGGAAGACTGTGCTGCACTCAGAACAGCTTCAGCTGAGGCAGTGAGATCAGGGCTGTGGGGGGAAAGATCTCATCACACCGAGCCAAAGAACTGCAGTCAAACTATGAAGAATTGGGCTGGGAGGAAAAGAGAGAGAGAGTTGGAATAGAGGCAGAAAGAAAATGAGTGCTGGGAAGAGGCAGAAAGAGAGAGGTAGCCAGTGCTTCTGAATATGGAGGTTCTCTTTATTCACCATGGCTAGCAGCCACTTATGGACCTAGGTTCCATGAATATGTCTAATCCCTTTTAATGAGTTCCGAGAATAATAAAAGGTGCAGTAGTAAGTTTTATTTATTATTATACTTCCCTACATGTTTTGAACATTTCATGGGGGAATCTGTAGATAAGCCATCTCTCTGTAAGTTCCCACCATGACCAAAAAATTCCATTTTTCTTTGTTCCTGGACTCTATGGCCTTCTTATGTTTGCTTTTATTGAATGTAACCCCTTTTGAAGCCATCTGTGCTCATGGCCTTACCACATCCACCGGCAGTGACTTCCATGATGCAATTACTTTCATTGTGCCTTTTCTGAATCTACTTCATTGAGTGCCCCTGATTGCTACTAATATGGGAGGGGGAAGGAACGTTCTCCCTATCCACTTTTTCTATCCTAAGCATAATTTTATAAACCTCTAGAACATACCCCTCCTTTGTCTTTTTTTTCTAAATTGAAGAGTTTTTACCCTTTCCTCACAGGAAAGGTACTCCAACCCCCTTAATGGTTTTGGTGGCCCTCTTCTTCACTTTTCCCATCCCATCAGCAACCTTTTGAGATACAGAGACCAACACTGCACGGATGTGTCTTAAGTGCCGTCAAATCACTTCTGACTCATGGTGACCCTATGAATCAATATCCTAAAAAACATTATCCAGTATCCCAAATAAGACCCTTGCCATCAATCTATACTTGGACATTATAACATTGGCCTTTTTTATTTTCAATTCCTTTCCTAATAATTCCCAGCACGGAGTTTGCTTTTTCCTGACAACCTGACAACCTGACAACATTTTCATCAGGCTATCCACGACAACCTCAATATGATTTTCCCTCACATTCTAAGCCAATTCAGAACCCATCATCAGAATAGATTTTAAAAATAGGATTTTATGTCCCTATCTGCATTGCCTTACATTTGCCTACAATGAACTTCATTTGCCATATTGTTGCCTGTTTATTTAATTTAGAGAAGTTCTCCTGAATCAGTTCCCAGTCCACTTTGGGTTTTTTACCATTCGTAATAATTAATTTCATTTGCAAACTTGGCCACTATTTTCAATTCTAATTTCCTAACTTGAAAATCCCTCCTACTCATTGCCAGAGGCTAGAGCAATATGGTCCCTACAATCTACTCCAACCAGCATTCTCACTGCAGCAACCTGTACCGATTGCAATTTCCAGATCCTCTTCAATGCAGCCCCACATAGAATGTACTGCAGTAATCTTATCTACATGCTATCAGAATATGCATGACAGTAGCAAAATCTTTTAATAATGTCTATGATATAATTTCTAAATCAATCCACAATTGTATCAGTAATGAAGTTACTGACAGCTATTGAGCTACTGTTTTCTCAAAAAAATGGCAGAAAGAAAGAAATTACACCCAGAAAAATCTTTGTATTCCTCCTCACAAGCAATGCAATTTTGCTGTGAACAGAACCGAAACAAATGCATGAAATCTATGGTTTCTGAAAAGGGTGCTTAAATGTATTTAATTTATTAATATGGTTTTCTTATATTGTATTTAGAATTCACCTCTTTTTGTAAAACTAAATATGCTGCTATGTAGAATATGGAAAAAATGGCACAGACAATTTTTATCTATCTGTGTCAAATAAAGGCAAATAATGTACCTGTGTCAAATATAATTATACCCTGGGAGTGTACAACGTAACTCTGTGCATCTTAAACCAGCCATTTTCATTTCTGATTCTTAAATTTACACTTCAAACCTATGTTTGTATTCCCATTACTCCCATGATGGTACCTGAGCAGGAACACTACCAGGCTAGGCATTCATCAGTGCCTATTTCTGTGAACCACTATGCAAATTAATCCTGAAGGATGCTCTAAATACATCAAGGCTTTATCTGAAAAGCTAACTCGAAGTATATATTTTAAAACTGAGAGATCCAGTAAAATTACTGATCAAAACAAGTAGTCTGCTCCCTCTTAATTTATACAGTATGGTATCTTTAATTATTTTTCCAGTTGTTCTCTAGATTTTAATGATGCAAAGCAGAACACATTTTCTACTATTTTCTTTAAGAAATAACTCCAGTTATGTACTTTGTCATTAGGAAACTTATTGTAACATTCTGCTGTTTTCCAATGCTCAGCTATACTTCATTTGAAGTATTCTCCCTTGCATCAATACCCTCTTCCCATATGAGGCCAGACACTGCTCTCAAAAGTAAACTTTGGACATCACCTACCATTAATGGAAGATCTGTGCTTTAGTGGCAAAATTGGCACCCAGGGCAAACTAAGAATTAACACATTCCTAGCTACTCCACTGAATTATTAACAAAGATATATTTTAAAAGGACCACTGAGGACATATATATCTCATGAGTTACTTCTGATTGTTAAGATGATATAGAAAAGGGAACAGAATAATATTTAAATCATATTATGCTCTGATCAATGTAGTTATTTAGTTCAGTTTACAAATGATGGGTATTGAAATACTTTTCTTAGTCACCACTGGAAAAAAATCCTAAGGTTGTAATCCTAAGCACATGGGCACAGCATTCACAAAATCCAAGAGAATTGTTTCCAGGTAAGTGTACATATGATCAAAATATTAGTCTAACATCTAGCTCCTTAGAACATATATATGACTGGCAATAAGTTATCCATTGTACTGAACCATAAGTACTGTATGCTTAGGAAAATAATGTGTCTACAGTACTGGAATGAACACGGATGTCCATGTTAACAAGTTTAAGTTTTACGGTGTTTCAAGCGATGGGCTATTTTCTTTGATACTGATCGTTGCATGTCCTCTAACAATTGCCACTGGCAGATACCAGAATGTTGCATCTCTACATTGTCTGACTGGCCGAAAGCTCATCAGAGCTTGGAAGCTACCAGGCCATTGTTACTATTTGGATGAGAGACCGCCAAGGAATACCAGGGTTGATATGCAGAGAAAGGCAGTGGCTCCTCATCTCTTGCCTTGAAAAAATTTCCATGGGGATCACCAAAAGTCAGTTGCAACTTGGCAGCCCTTTATTTTGTCATTGCCACCATTTAAATAGCAATGGACTCTACAGCCTTTATCATGTTTTACCACTATAGTATGATGTGGTAAAGACTACTCCACCACTAATATTCCTATTTTACAAATATGAAACAGGCAGCCTTATCCAAAGGACCAGCCGCCTGGCTGCAGTGCCATGACCACACCAGCCCACCACTTCCATGCAGACTTCCCAGTGACGTGGGGAGGCTTGAAATGCACAAAAGCCTCCCCACTGCCAAGAACACATTGCGCTTAATTGATTTATGCCACCCTTTTGGTGGCGTAAATCCTAAGCCTGGGCCACCGTGCAATGGAGGCAATAGCTGGGAGATAGATGACTACTGTTGACTCTGCCCCCTGCTACACCCCTGGGCTGCCCTTGCTACGATGGTGGTGGCTGCAGGAATGTAGGGATGCTGGTGTCATGTTCGGCACCTCATCCCACCTCCAGGGAGGGCCATGGTGGCTGCATGCCGGTGGATTTGCCCCTCTGCTGGGGCAAGTGCCCTGGGGAGGGTAAATCTGCCAGCGCACCCTGTGACACTCCCACTTGCAGATTTCCCCCACACACATGCACTTTGGCTCCCACATTCAAGCCTAACTCTCTGTTGATTGGACAATAATATTTCTCTTACCTTAACACAGTATATATTGTGATCTACTATATATAGTAATCTATTGTTTACTGCACTATCTTCACACATAAAGGTTATTCTTTATATGCTAATGTAAATTTGCCTAGGAAAACATGGTATGTGAATGTATGAATTTACAAGTCCTAAGAATTAGATAATGGTCATTGCATTCATTGCTCTGTTATAATTTAGCTATCCCAAATCTATGTATATTTATATGTTCATGGTGTGCATTATATCAGATAGTGTTTTCCCTGGATTACCAAAAAAAAAGAATCCTTAACCCTCTTTTTAAAATTCCCTCTGGTCTTTTTCAATGAACAAGCAAGATAGCATTTGTGGAAAACAGAACCCAATAAAATAAACTTTAAGTTTGTGCTCATGTAATAAGTACATTGTATTTGCTTTCAAAAAATGCTGCTAATTCTTTTATAGAATTTTATAGATGTTAAAACTACTTGCTACTTTATTTAATTATCAGAGGAAACACACATAGAGGAAACAGTACGCCAATTCCATGTACCTTCAAATTATTAATGTTGTATTTAATTAAGCAATAGTTAATTACATATGTGAACACTGGAAATATAATGGTGTAATCATAGGCAACTACTTTATTGGAGTTCTTCAGTATTAACAGCATTGTGGTTCTAGGTCCAAAGGGAAAAAATCTTACAGACCAAGAAATTCTTTTCTTTTATGGTAGCCCTATTTCAGAATATTTAAATTAAGCTAAAGCTTAAGCAAGGATGGCTTGCGTAAAAAGTACCCTGCAGATTGCCATTTGTCAAGGTGGTATATGGTATTTCCCATTTGTTTTACTAGCATTCCTGTAGATGGTCAACAGCTATTAAAATTATTGTTTACTGTTACAATGCACTTTGACATGCCCAGTCAGCTCTATTATGTATATTTACACATCACCTCTCAGTTCTATATATCACATATGTATTGCTCTACACACACACATGATCTAGCGTTAGACAACTCTAAGTTCCTTTTCGCAATGAATGAGCTGAGGAAAGAATCTAAGCAAAGCATCTTAACATTTCAAAGATGAAATATTTAATTTATTATCTAATATTTCATTGGATTAATCTACATATTACAGAATCATTTACCAATAGTATTTACTTTATATCTTCCCAGCACAGAAGTAGCAAGACACCACTTGTAATTAAATATAACTGTACTTTGAGGAGACTTGTAATAATAGTCTTTAATTAAACTGGCGACCATTACAGGGCTTCCATTGCCCTTTGAAGGTGTTAATTATTAGTTGTATCATGCCTTTTACAGCATCCAGATGGTTAAATTAAATAATTAAATTGTGTCTCCAGTGGAAATATTTTTTTTTACTTTCTAAATGAACTGATATTTAAAGTTTTAAAAATAATGGAATATTTCCTTTTATGTTCATACAGTAAGACACTAGCATGCTAGGGTATATGAAAAGGTAGCTTTTATGGAATAATTGTTAAGCATGATGCATGCAAATGAGCTGTTTTTCTATGCATGGCTGGCAAAAGTGCTAATTAAATAGTTGGTATTCAAGGCTATGCTCATTCATTGTTTAGTGACACACAAATCCAGCGATGTGTGTCAGCAGACATTTTAAGTTGAATGTTTTCTCTTCTGCGGTCTTTGTCATGAAATGGTGGCACCATGATGGTAACTCTAGTGTAAGCAAAACACTGAAATATGCTTTAATAATGTTTTAACCATGTAGCAGCACTAGACTAGTTCTATAATGAATTTTTAATTTCTTCATATAAGGATGTTTGAGTTATCGTTGATGCATATTAAATCATGTACATGAGTCATTTTCTCACTGTATTTGCATAAAATGGTTAAATGCTAATACACCAAATGGAGTTTACTATTTATGGTACAGTAAATATGCCTTTCCAGGCTTTCTGCAATCAATCTTGTGTATTTCATTAGCAGCTTACACTGGGTGGGGTCACAAAGGGAAACAGAAAGCAGGGGGATGTGTTGTGTTGCTCCCTAGAATATGATTGCATGATACCTACAGTGATTATACATGAGGATTATAATGTATGTAAGATTTCCAGATGAAAGATGCACAGACATGCACTTTATGAAACCCAACAAAGCTCTGTGTGAAATTTTGCATTTGGTTTTGAATGTCAGATTAAAAGCATATATTATTCATTATTACTTTACATGTTCTGTGTATAGATTTGGTTATTGGGACTTAAGGTTTGATCAGTTCAAAATCCTGCCGGCTTTTTGTTACATCAAGTGCTAGTTGAACAGATGAGAGAGCCCCATCTTCTCTATTAATTGTATCCACCACATATTCATACATTAATCACAATTCCTCATTAATTCTAGCATATTAGATTGCTGTGAAGGCTGTGGAATTTCTGACAACACTATTAGGCCAAACAACTGGGTCACAGTTAATAAAGGAGACATCCACCTTTCTTTTTTTCATTCTTCTTTTTTTGCCATCCAAAACATATTTGTGCTCAGTACGGGAGGGGGGAGTACTTTTAAAATAAATGTATGCTTTGCCCTACAGTTATTTTAAATTAGTCCTGATAAATAATTAAGTAATGCATAATATATTATTTAGATGCAGTGGTCTTAAGAATTTGAGTGGTATCTCAACTACAATTACAGTAATTTATTTATCAGTTAAAATTTTAAATAACCACAGTTCAAAATCCAGTAGACTAGAGAGATATCAGAAAGGCACCCATGAATGTGGTAATGACTTAAACATTAGTTTGAGTTAATAATGTAGTAATATCATATGCAAGATTCTGGAATCTCTAATATATCACTTGTATTTGATGAATCATTTTAAATGGTGAAGGTCTTTGTATTGTTTTTCATTTCTCAGTGATACATTTATTCAGAAGCAAGCAATTAGGCACAGAACTGACTGAGGAATAACTAGCTCAGGTAGCACATTGTTTCTACTAGAATTCATCTAAGCTGTAGTCAGAGGACTGTAAAAATCACTGTGGTTTTCCTCACAGATGAGGAGGGCAAACTATGCCTTTACAAATGCTCTTTAAAAGCCTAAGCAACAACTGGTTAAGCAAAATATGTAAATATTTACAGTCCAATCCACAAACTAGTCAAGCCACTACATTTGTATTTAAGCCACTTTGTATTAAGACAGTTTAGGTGCTACTGAAATTGAAGTTCTTCTTTCATATTTTATTATAAAGAAAAGACATATATAATGTGTACAATTTGAATATGAAGTTAGCTCTGTTTATGTTACCTAAACCACACTACAGAATTTTCTAATGAATCTGTGTTATGTATGGAAAATATATTGGATTATGCTGAAGTGTTAAAGAGTATTTTTTCCACACTTCATTTTCATTACAACAATACCTGGAGGTTAGGAAAGGAGATAAATACTCATGCCTCCGCTACACGAATACTGTTGTGATTACTGTTGTGATTACTTTGCTACACTTTTAAAGACAAACATAAGCACTTTTAAGTGCATTTTAACATATTCTTAACTGAGTTGTGGTTACATTTCAAACTGGATAACTCTGGCCCAGTCATCATCCATAAATGTTCTAGCACTCCACCGCTCCTAAGCATGTGAAAGTTCTTGTTCCCATGCCAGGGGCATAACGAGGCAGCCCTGGGCAAACTGTAGCCCTGGGCAAAACCTGAGTTGGATGCCCCCCCCCCATGGGTGGCCACTCTACCACGACCAATTTTTTTTTGCACCAGGACACCAGCCTGCAACCCCCATGGATAGCAATACAGAAAACTCAATGCAGAACAAAGATTCTTGGGCAAATTTCTGGGATGTTCCTTCAGGGGTCGCATTTTTGGATGTATCGGCACCAAAATTTCAGGGTATCATCTGGAAACTGTCCTTATGGTACCCCCAAAGTTTGGTGCAGTTTGGTCCATAACTTTAGACCCCCAAAGGGGGTACCCCATCCCACATTCTTTGCTAAGGAGATGGGGGCTACCCGTTTGAGGGTCCATAACTTTGGACCCCCTGAACCAAACTGCACCAAACCTTGGGGGTGCCATCATGACAGTCTCCTGATGATATGCTGAAATTTTGGTGCTGATACGTCCAAGAATGCCCTCCCTGCAAGAACATCCCAAAATTTGCCCAAGAATCTTTGTTCTGCATTGAGTTTTCTGCATTGCTGTCAATGGGGGTTGCAGGCTGGGGGGGGGCATATTTTTGAAGGCACAGTCTCAAAACTTTCAGGGTCTCATCAGGAGACTGCCCTAATGATTCCCCCCAAGTTTGGTGCAGTTTGGTTCAGGGGGGCCAAAGTTATGGACCCTCAAAACTGTAGCCCCCATCTCCTATTAGCTCCCATTGGAAACAATGGGGGATAGGGGCACCCCTTTTGGGAGTCCATAACTTTGGACTCCCTGAACCAAACCTCACCAAGCTTGGGGGGCAGCATAAGGATAGTCTCCTGATGATACACTGACATTTTGGTGCCGCTAGCCTAAAAACTGCGCCCCCTGCAGGCCAAAAATGGAAAACCACTAAAAATACCCAAAAACGAACCCAGCATTTTGATGCCCCCCACAAGGTGATGCCCTGGGCAGCTGCCCACCTTGCCCAATGGGCATTATGCCAGTGTCCCAGGCCACATGCTCAGAATTACCTTCTAACTAATATCTACTATGTGGCATGCCAAGTATTCCTCTGTAGCACGTATCCGAAGTTACAATTAATATTCATATTAACATTATTTTGTGTCTTCCCATCTAGGCAAGTGTGCTTCATTACAGCCATGCAGTAAAATCCTAAACAAAGTGATATCTTTTGAGGCCCACTGCAGACTTTGAAGAAAGTAACTGTTTGGGATTGCGCTGTTAGTCACAGACATACTTTTATATTCATACTTTTATACTATATACCTGAGCTGTTTATAAGAAGCTAAGAGAACACTGTTTGACTGCGGCCTCTTCCGTACATGCAGAATAATGCACTTTCAATCCACTTTCACAATTGTTTGCAAATGGATTTTGCTATTCCACACAGCTTCAAAGTGAATTGAAAGTGGATTGAAAGTGCAATATTATGCATGTGTGGAAGGAGCCAGAATGCTGTAGCAAAATGGAGCTGTACATAAATTTATGCAACAAACCAATGGTTGCCTGATTTGTGAGAGGAGAGCTTTTAGAGGAAAAATAACTGCTCTCCAGAGGCGTACCTAGGCAAACTGGGACCTGGGGACAAAACTTGAGTTTAATGCCCCCCCCCCCCCGGCATATGGGCGGCCACCAGCCCCACCATAACCAAACAATGATTTTTTTTTTGCACCAGCTCACAAAACACCTCCCACTCCCAGCAAAACATACATGGCTCTCTCCCACCAACTCTTTTCCTAATTTGCTAATCACAACAACCCTATGAGGTCGATGGTTAGCCTGAGAAACAACTCCAAGCCAGTGCAAGTGGGTATTAAGCATGTAAATCTCTCATAAATCACCCCCAGCAAAACATTTACCAAACAAATGTCAGCATCATCTCTCACAAAACACCTCCAGTGGAATCCACCCCCAAACAGCATCACTTTCAATGGTGTTTAAACTAGGAAGCTCAGATTCTTCTTTTAAATCCACCTTAAAGGGAGAATCTGTTGTCCGCGGTTAAAACAAAATTGAAAGTGATGCTGTTTGGGGGTGGATTCTCCCCCACCCTGAAACAGCATCACTTTCGAGGGTTGGAGATTCAGATGAAACAAATACCAGATTCGGATGGAATCTGAGCAAATTTGGGCAAATTTGGACAAAAATTGTCTGATTATGTCCTGCCCAAATATGAACAAATGCGAATGCAAGGTATTTGGGCTTGGGGCTGTATTTTTGGTGTTTTTCAGCCTGCAGGGAGTGCATTTTTAAAGCTACCGGCACCAAGATTTCAGGGCATCATCCAGAGGCTGCCCTGATGATACCACCCAAGTTTGGTGATGTTTGGTTCGGGGAAGCAAAGTTATGGACCCCCAAAGGGGGTGCCCCATCCCCCATTGTTTACAATGGGAGCTAACTGGAGATGGGGGCTACCCATTTGAGGGACCATAACGTTGGTCCTCCTGAACCTAACTTCACCAAACTTGGGTGGCGTCATAAGAATAGTTACCAGATGATACCCTGAAATTTTGGTGTCACTATCTTTAAAACTACACCCCTTACAGGAACCCCAAGAAATTTGCCCAAGATTCTTTGTTTTGCAGTGACTGTGCTCCATTGTAGCCGATTTCTGAGGCAGGCTGCACATTTTTGAAGATAGAGGCATCAGACTTTCAGGGTGGCCTCCTGGTAATAGCATCCAGGCTTAGAGACCTTTGCTTCTTGGGGTTCAATTTTGTTTTCACGCTCCTGCACATGAAGCCTGCTGTCTGAGTTCTCTCAGAACTTCTCAACTCGGGCCCCCACCCACCCCCAAAAGCAAAGCTCACCAAGCTTGGATGCTATTACCCAGGGGTCCCCAAACTTTTTAAACAGGGGGCCAGTTCACTGTCCCTCAGACTGTTGGAGGGCCGGACAAAAAAAAACTATGAACAAATTCCTATGCACAAATGATTGTAAAATGTTTGATTTCACCTTTCAGCCTTTCTGTCATGGTCTATTTTTAGAACAGTGACCAAAGTATGTCAAGTACATGGTGGGCTCCAAATATTGTTGGGGAGGCTGTGGAATACCTTCCCCTGTAAAAAAAAAAAAAAGCAGAACTTTCCCAATGAAACATTCCATCTAACCCAGGATCAGGTATCTTCCTGGGTTCTTTCCTCCCTAGCAGCCAGTGAGCGATTCGCCAGCCTGGCTGATGCCAATGGGAGTGAGGCGGAACAGAAAGCCTGAGAGCAACACATGGAGTAGCTGAGAGGGAAGGGCGGAGCAGGCGTTGCCACATGTAAGGTTTCCAACTCTGGGTCAGAAAATTCATGGAGATTTGGGGGTGCCATCATGTAACTGCAATCAACAGCCATTGGGGCCAGTTCCTCCTCTCCCTCGAGCCCCCACTGCACATGAATGGAGCCATCGCCGCCATGCCTGGCGGGCCGGATAAATGCCTTCAGGGGGCCACATTTGGCCCCCGGGCCGTAGTTTGGGGACCCCTGCTATTACCCAAGGCCTCTTGGAGCCACCTTGAAAGTCTGGTGCCTTTATATTCAAAAATGTGTGGTCAGTGCTTACACACTCAGAAATTCCCCAGAATCTGCCAGGCTCTTCAGCAAGTTCTGTGTTGGGAAAAATTGTTTTTCCCACCATAGACTTCAATGGGGCTTTCTGTTATGCCCAGCTGGCTCTGTGGTAGAGGTTTCAACAGGAGACACTGTGGTAGTGGTCTTGCTCTGGGTGGGGGCACTTATTTCCTGCAGGGCTGCTGGTGTGAGTCTCCTGAAAGGAACCAGTCAACTTTGCTAAAGTTTGCCTGGGATGGCCAAATGCTGTGGGCATCAGGTTCACCTTCAACTCGGTGCCCACAGCATTTTCCTCTTCCACACACATTTTAGCAAATTGAAAACAATGGGGATGGGGCACCCCCTTTGGGGGTCCATAACTTTGCTTCCCATGAGCCATCACCAAACTCGGGTGCTATAATCTGGACAGTCTCTGGATGGCACCCTGAAATTTTGGTGCCACTAGCTTTAAAAATGCGCCCCCTGCAGGCCAAAACGTGAAAAAACACTAAAAATTTCAAAAAACACACAAATGACCCTGAAATGTTGGCGCCCCGCCCCCCCCCCACATGACCAAATGTGGGGCGCCCGGGCACATAGGGTACCCTCTGTCCCTAGGCAGGTACGCCACTGCTGCTCTCTTCTATGGTAGTTCAAAATAACCATTACAGTTGGTCTGAAAAATCACTTATTTGCATTGTTTCTTATATGTTTGCAATTGTTCTTGGCATGTCCATCCTCACTGGGAAAACATCTTTTTCTTCCCTAGGGGAGCTCCAGATGGTTCAAAGGTGATTATTATTTCTTAGGTTCCTGTTACACTGCAGTACATGACTGTTTATTATCATTGTAACAGTATTTCTTTATAGTCTACATTTTTGGGGTGTTGTGTGGTTTCCAGGCTGTATGGCCGTGTTCTAGTAGCATTTTCCCCTGATGTTTCACCTGCATCTGTGGCTGGCATCTTCAGAGGATCCTCCGAAGATGCCAGCCACAGATGCAGGTGGAACGTCAGGAGAAAATGCTACTAGAACACAGCCATACAGCCCGGAAACCACAGAACACCCCAGTGATTCTGGTCATGAAAGCCTTCAACATGTCTACATTTTTGTTTTTTAAATAATATTAATAATCCTGGAAAATTGCATTTTGCTTTCAAATTCATTTTAAAGTACACTATTATTTTTGCGTGAAGGATCTTTCATAAAGAGTCAAGTACAGGGCATCATAATTTGCTTCAAACAGGCAAATATCTTTGGCTAACCAGTACAATAGAAAGGGTCCAATTGAACCTTGTATTCAAAGAGGGCACAACACTGTCTCCTTTCCCTACATCTTGCATTGTCCTTAAATAGGTGTGTGGGTCAACGTACCATGGACTCCCTTTCACCTATGTATGAACACATAATGGATTTTTTACAGATAGGTTTCCAGTACAATTGCGCTGATGCTGTTGACAGGACGTATATAAGGCGACCTAAATGTAAGTCCTTGGGATCCAATTTTCAACCATTCAGATCAGTGGAAGGTTTCCCACTGAATCCGGAATGATGCGGATCCATCCCTGCCAGCCCGGATGGAAACACGTGAATGGAAGCAAGTCAAGCTGTGATCGGTGGGATTTGCTTCGCACCAACTATGTTTAAGACGACCGTTGAGGGAAGCATGGCTTTGGCTTGCTAGCAACTTCTTTACTGGCTCCCGTTTGTGAAGCTCCCAATAAAAATCGAAGGATTTGCACTTTCTGACTTTAAAACGGAAGGAAGACGTCCATACTTAAGTAACTGACATCGCACACACAGGTGACTTCCAGAACACTAGCCTGAGAACATGAAAGGAAACATTAAAACAAAAATACCAATACTAGTACGCACGTTTGGACGCACAAACGTTACGCATACACACTTCCAGATCCACAACTGCAGTCTCTTCTCTAAGCGCGGGTTATCGCGAACGGACCTCATGTTAAATGGGGCAGGATATAGAAGAATGTCCCAGGACGGACCGAGGGAAAGAGGGGATGTGTGAACTCTTCCTGTATCTTGGATACACGTTTATGTATGTTTCTGCCTGGCTGACGACAGAGGCCACGTGCACACCTGTTACAGCACAGTTCACACCTAGTTTCCCTAGGTGCTTTTCTGCACAAAGAAGCAACTTCATATTTCCGAGGCCAACCAGCCAATCAAACAGAGACCACATTGCGCAATAGAGCTGGACTCTTGCAGGCAGCTGCTGCTTGTATCTGTCCTCTCCAGAAAGCCTAGTTTTATGCCCTACCTCCCTATTCACAACAAAGCACCACAGAACGTCTCAGTTTTGCCAGAGTACCGACAGTAACGGACACTGTTAAAGCAAAGGCCTTTAACATGGTGGCATTTCTGCGTTACAAATCTTAGTGCAGAATGGGGTAATGGGGTAACGTCTTCTGGGTCAGCTTATTGCAAAACCCATGGAACAGTATATTTATCTGTTGCCTCTGGAATAAGAAATTATCTTTGATCTCAGACGTTCCGTATTAGGCATTAAACACAAAGCATCACCGCCTCTAACAGGGAAAGTATCGTTTACAGGAATGTGAAACTGCCCTCTGCCAGTCAGCCCTAACGAAATCAGAGGCAAGTTGGTTTTGCCTCCTTGTTCTCCTTGAGTGGATTTCCTAAGGCAAGTCTTTCCTCCCTTCCCCCTTGGGCCTGTTGGCACTGGACAAAGCACCCTCCGTGCCACCTCGAAGCAGGTGGATTTAACTTCCTGTTGAAGATGGTATCATTAGTTGTGCACAGCAGGATTTCTCTCTAATCCCCTCTGAACCTTACAACAAGTTTAAATGTCCATGCATGATGTTATTAACTGGCTTTAGCAAGTTCTTAAGACACAGCTTTTTTTAAAAAAGCAATTTCTGGACAAGTGATACTGTACCGAGCAACAAGGGTGTCGCCGGTCACCTGCAGCGGAGAGGGGGGGAAGGGCAGAGGGTGCTCCTCCTTCCTTAGGTGGAACCCCTTTTAAAGAGTATGTTTGAGGGGCGGGGTAAAGTAGCAGTTCTTGGGGACTAGAAGTTTATGTTAAACACGATGACGTTCTCTGAGTGTCGTTAAGGGTGAGTCCTGCAGTGCGAGTGACAGAAGCACCCTCTGTTGTGTTCCACCCTTCCAGCAGGACCTCAGTTGGCATCCCCATTCCTTATTTTACCCTCTCAACAATGCTAGAGGTAGGTTAAGATGGCTTTTAAAAGTTAATGGATAAAGGTCATCCATCCATCCATCAATCAAGGCAGACTGAGGATCTAAACCAGAGTTTCCCAGTTCCAGCACTGACAGTTACAGTACACTCACACTCTAAAATCAAAATGTTGTTGTTGTTGTTGTTGTTGTTCTAGTGATGGGACAGGAAAGGATGGCTCCTTTTGCTCCCCTTTCAATGCATAATAGACAGACAAGTAGTATATCTGACAGGTCCCTCTTCTTTAAAATTGTCTCACTACTCTCAAAGCAAGGCACTGGCGTTTTGTTTTGTTTTGGTTGTTTACTGTGTGTTGACATGATGTTTGTGGGATATCAGAAGGCTGCTAAGGACATTCCCTCGAGAAAACCAGTCTGCCTTGATGGCATCAAAGAGAAGATGTCACACTATGGCTAGTGAATGAAAGAAATGTAGGTGAGCAATGCCTTGCCCCCCCCCCTCCTCCCTTCATTCACTGGAAGGGATTTTCACAGACGCCCCCTCCCCCCCCCCAACAAAAAGGAAGAATAACTGCCAGCCACTTGGCAGCGTTCTCTGATGGAAGAAGACTACAGCTTTGATAAGACTGCGCGCGCAGACTGGAATTCGTTTTTTAAAAAATTAAAATGAAGAATTACAACAATAACAATCGCTAGTAAATAAAGAGATAAAAGACGCGTTTATTCAAAGCAACGCGGAGGAGCGGGTGAAAAATAAACTCCGCAACCCGCGGGCACAGAGCGGGGGGGGGCTGCGGGCGGGGGGAACTTTGACATGACCAACCTGACAAGGCGGAGGACAAGCAAGACGCAGCATCGCCCTAACCGAGGCAGCGCGCCTGCACCAACTAGCGTGCGCGAATCTAGCAGCTCAGCCATCCCGTCTCCCGGGAAACACCAATCACAGCTCGCGCTGGAGACGCAAGGGGGCTCGCTCAGACTCTGGGGGGCTCTCCACGCTGCAGACTGGTACTGCCCAGGGCCAGCGGCCCGCTCCCTGCCATTGCGACTCCGGGGCGTCCTACCAGCCAAGCTCGCTTGCTCCTGAGCCAACCTGTTTGCCTCGCCAGAAAGACACGCAGCCTTTCCAAAGAATCCAATCGGATCGACTTGTTTCCTTTTTGGACCGTTTCATCCTCCTGACTATCGTTCCAATAGGCAATCCCTGATTGCTTCCCGAGCTGCGAGCCCTCCGTGCTAAGCCCCAGGGCGCTGCAGGAAGTCAGAAGGCGAGCTGCCCGCGCCAATCCTCTTCCCTGCTCTAAATGGGCTTCAGCAGTGCACATCAAGTAGCTGCACTCAGATCACATTGCACTGCGCTTGGGAAGGAGCAGCATGGAGTCAGGCTCAACAGCAACAAGGCTCTGTTCCTCCCCAAGGCCCTCATTCCTTTGGGCCATGGAGAGAAGCAACCTGCTTGGAGAAAGGGAGGGGGGCAGGTGACCAGCCCCGCTAGTCTACAAGGGCATTGCTATACCTTTCCAATCTAATGGGCCTTTCCTATCCGTTGTGGATCTCTAAGTGGAACCTGAGCTCATGAACTCTCTAAGAGCTTTGGCTGAGGAAGGGTCCCTGTCTTAGACTGCTGAGCCAAACAAAAGTCTATTTGCAGTCTGAACCACCACAGTCAATTGAGCTTGTGTACTTGTGTGTGAGCCTATTTCATTCCACTGAAGCTGGTGACACTAAATGAAACTTTACTAGCCCTTGCACTCCAACTTAACTGGGTGACAGATCCCAGAGCTGTTAAGTTCTTGACTCTATTTCCATTAATGTTAATGGCAAATTCCCACCAGAAGAAACATCTGAGTCTTGTATTAAACAGTCCTTCAGTCTTGTATTAAACAGTCCTTCAGGCCTAGCAAAATCCCCTGAGGAAACTATTTTTGTCTTGAAAACTAAAGAGTGACATGAATAATGAAATATACTCAAATTGCATCATTCCATCCTACTTTGATTACTGTTGCTGTTTTAACCATCTCTACTACTTTCACCACCACTAATAATAAAAATAATAATATATGCATTTTTCAGTAATACAAAATGCATTCCATATCAATTCGGGCAATCTATAAAAATCAGTTTACACATTTTGCCAAAGTATGAATTAACTTTTTTTCTTAGTGTTACTCCATTATTCCCCTCCCCCCCCCCCACCCACAACCTCCATCTTGGCCCATCCTAATTAAATGAAAATAAATATTCATGCTAGACAACAAATCTGAGTATATTCACCACTATGCTGACAGAAGAACACTGATGAAGCAGCAGAAATCAGAACAATATGAATAAGATGGTTGTTTAGCAAAGGCCAAAATGCATATCTACCAATAGTATTTTGATCCAGAGATGCCCTTTTCAGCATAATCCTGGTGACAGTCTTACAATTATCTAGCTACAAATACATTTACCTGGCTTAAGCAGAACTTACTTTTGAGTAAATACTTGAAAACTGAAACCATGACTTAAATCCTGAGAACACTTTTCTGAGGGTGAGTCATACTGAATAAAATGGCACCTACTTCTGAGTAGATCTGCTTAGAACTGCTCCCTAAAGTGCTTAGTACTAACTGAATATAAGACCCTCTGCAGCTGCCAGCCAAGTATTAGGTTTGCTTAAAGGTTTGTCTGTTCCTTTTTTTATTATAAAGGAAATTTAATTTTGTGCCCATAGCTGAAGTAATATAGGCCACTAAGTTAATTGAAAATTATTATCAGCATAACTCTTGCAAGTTCAATAACAAAATGATTTTAGGACATTATTTCATAATTATTACCCAAGAAGTCACCATCTATTCCTTAAGAAAGCACAATATTTTTAACATTGGCTTCTTAAAAGGTATTTTGATTGTCTCCTTCCAACCAAATATAGCATAATCATTTTCTGGCCATCACTTTCTACTGTTCCTTCTGCTGCTTGAGTCTATTTAACTATGGTGTTGACAAATGGAATATCCCACAAAAGCACCAGTGGCCACTGGTTTGTAGTTTCATTACTGACACCAGTGTGGCAGATAATTTGAGTAACATAATAAAAGTATTTAAATAAAGGCCTAACTTCTCAAAACACTTTTCCATATGTGCTACCAACTGGTGAGAAATCCAAGACTGTACTTCTAAATTCAGTAAAAGTTATTGTTACCACTTTGAAACAAAATAGTTAATAAGAGTACCTTATTCTGTATGGCCTAGTGTTCTATAGCTGCACCTGAATAAGGCTCTCTCCCCTATGTTGTTTGTCATATTTGAACTAATTAACATTCAAAGAAAAGTACTGAATCCAGTAAACTAAATAACCACAGCAAACATGTCAAGGTAGTAGCAGAGAGTTGCTAATCAATCCAAACTTTCTTCTTATTTTTGGAATAAAGACTGTTTATACTTTTATTGTCTGGATTACTTGAGAAGCAGAGATGCAACTTGAACTTCTGGAGGAAGGATTACCCTAGCTCTACCCCAGCAATTCAAACTTTCAAAAAGAAAAAAAAAGCTTGTCTGAAATAACTTTTAAATGAACACTTTTTTAGGTTGCTTTTTTGTTATGTTGTGCATTGTACCATCTAGCAATGATATTAGTTCTAGTGTGGGAAAATATTATAATTGAGATCTGGTAAGTTATTTGCAGACTTCAAGTTTTTCTTTACACTGTGCTGACATTTAGCATAGCCCCAGTGAGGAAAACAATACTGCCATTCATAGCTCTAGACGTAGGTTTCAATCGACTTAAGCGGGCACAATGAAACTTGGTCATTCACTGGTTACCCATATTGTGTTCTCAAATTTTCTCTCAGCAAAAGTATAATGACTCAGTATTGTATGGCCACATAGACAAGGGCTCAGAACAAGAGACACTAGTTTTGTCTGATGGTGTGAGAAAGTCGTGAAGGGATCTTTTCTTCCAGATGGTGTTAAATTCAGCTGCCTTTTTAACATTGGCCTTGCAGAGAACTCTGCTGCTCCCTTTTCAAAAAGAATGAGACTCAGTTCCCACTAGTTAACATGCATACTCACGCAACCCTGCAACTTCACTCCAACTGTTTTACAATTCAGTGGTATGCTAAATAAATTTGATCTGGCCTCTTCCAATTTTCTAGCTGGCCTTCAAAGGACTACTCAGATATATTTATACTTCTATGGACTGAGCTGTATGTTTCCAGGCTATTCCAAGCTCTAAAGGAATATCATTTTACTGCCACAAAGTAATTTCAACAGAAATATCTTAACATACAAGCTAACTGAACTTTCCTCACAATTGTTAGAAGTTGAAATATGTCTGACAAAAAAATAAAAAATTAACCAAATCTGAATCAAATCAGTGGAAGAGAAATAAAAATAATAATAAAAGAATGTTAAAATGTATTTTATTGATTGATACTCAAGTAACATTAGCAAGGTACAAGACAATTCTGAAGTGACAATTGCTAACACAGAATTATAAAATCACAAGGGGGAAAATCCTCCTGTTCTTTCCTTAACAAATTTACAGACCAAGATGTAATTTTTTAAAAAAAATTGGTAAGTAAAAGTAATTTGGCGAGGAAGAGTACTTTCTCTGCTTTAAGTGCATTTCACTAAACAAAAGGTTTCCCCAGAAAACATCTTATTGCCTTAATTGAACCTCTTTGAAAAAGAAAACCACACACTTTGTAATGTAAATGTTAATTGTAGTAGACAATGGCTCTAGGTAAACAGCACCCCTGGACATGCAGTAAAGAAAAAGAAGAAAGGCACTTAACAATGAAAGGTTGGCCTCACAAACAGAACTTCCAAAGTAAATAAACAAGGGACTGCTCATTGGTCACTACAGCAGTAAACTCTGGCACGTGCACAGCAGCTAAAACGGGCCCTTTTGTAAACAGAGTCTCTCTGGACAGTGCAAACTCACTATTAAGCTGCTTAAAACTAAGCTCCTGCAAAATCATACTCGCCTAAGGTCCAAATGGCCTTACTTTAAAAATGCATCCTCCATTATAAGGAACAGATTAAAAAAAAACAAAATATGTATCATCACTGGTAAACTGGTAAGTTTGCAAACTTCAACCTGCACATATACTAAGTATGTCCCACTATAAGCATGAACATATACACATTGTACATTACTCTAGCATATAATGGGGGAGGGGGTGATTGGGCAGGACTGACATTGGGCAGTCCTGTGTGCACCTATTTTGAAGTCAGTCTTATTAAACTGAGCGAGTCTTACTTCTGAGTAATACCTAGGATGAGTCTCTTTAGCCTAGATCAGAGCAACTCTGAAACAATGGAAGTCCACTTTTGAGAGCATAGGAAGTGTAATTCACTCAAACCCAAGAAGGTTTCTTCTTAGCTATTCTTTAAAGGTACACTAAAATATTATAATCACAGGTTCTGTATAACTATGTAGGGCTAGGTGTGTGCCTCTGTGTTTTATTTGTTAGGCCAAAACCTGAGTTTTGTCAAGAAAAGATATCAGCATCTTGCATCCTAATACTTCTTTCCCCCTGCCCCTGCCCCCCTCCAAGCCTGCTGTATAAAATTTCCACCCAGATGGAAACCTACACTTGATTATGAGTAGCTGAAACAGTGGTTTATAGAATTAACAGAAACAGACAGTCTGCAGCTACTGAACAGTTGGGGTCCCCACTTGGGAGCCTGCAGATGGCTGTGGGTGGGAAATGCCTCCACTTTCTTAAGGGATGGAGATGAGTCTGGTGTGGCGCACTTGATTTTTTTTTCCATACGGCAACCCCCAACAGGGCTGTCTGTCATAGGCTGCCGGGCCATAGCATTGCTACTTGCCCCCGAGCGTGGGAATGGGAGCGTCCAGCCGTTCACATCTCAGGCATTCCGTTTAACGGAATCAATTAGGCAAGACCAGGCCCTCCGATTCCACACCCCCTTTCCCATTTTTTTTGTCAGGTCTATATACGTCCTAATTATTTCAGTTTGGGATGCCAGAGCTGTTTCCTGGATAGATCTGATCATCCTTAAACAAAAAGAGAGGAGGCGCACACGTGGGTTTTGGAGTAAATGTCACTTTCATTTCCAATGCTAGCCGCAGAGTAAGACACAGACTACTTTCTTAACACTTTGACAGGGGAGGGGGAGACAACCTAGCCTCCATCACGTCTTTCTGCTTCACTGGCTTCCTCAAGGAAACCCTTTCGGAACAGAGAAGCATCTGTGCTTGCATGTTGAATAGAGTACTGGTTTCCTTTTTAAAAAAAATCAGCCATAACCTTTCTTTTTCCCATTCTGTGCAGCTCTACCCAATCCTTGGTAGACAGAAATTATTAACCTTGCCTTATTCTTCAGTCCAAATGTTTATTTTGTATCCTTCATCTTTTATCCCTTGAAATAACAGCACTCCCAACAACAAAACTTAAACAGTCTCACAGACAGATTTTGCACTCTGTAGGTGGAAGCACGCAAACTTTTTAAAAAATTAAATATTTCATATCACACAAGGTCATGGGTGACATCACGTCCCCCAACATATGCTCAACGTTTCTAAATGTCTATTTTAAAGCAAGCAACTGCAATTGCATTAACCTCTAAGGTACTGGGTCTCCCTCCTCCAAAACAGCAAGAACTTTCACATGCATTTGTTTACCATGAGCAACATCTCCTCTTTGCAGCGTATGGTTCATCATCATATGCTTGCATCTTGACAACTCTAAATACATGCATACACACATACTTGGCATACGTCTATCAGCGAATTTCTTCTATTCTTTCCTTGAATGGTCAAAATGTGTCATTCAGAAAGCATTCCTGACATTGCTTTGTCTTCACTGTCCCTTGCTGGAGTCTCTTGTTTCCTTGCGCAGCAGCACGAAGATCATGAAGGAGTTTTTACTTTCGGTTATCTAGCTTTATGAAGACCAATACACTCATACAGCTAGATAACCAAAGATAACAACTCACTTCCCTCATACGATCTGAGGTTGAGTGTACAGAGGGAAGGAGGGTTGTCTTCCCCTCCTGGCTAGAATCCAGACTGTTTCTGCAAATAGATTTTCTTTCCCCAAGAACACAAAGCTGATCCTTAAAATATTCATCCTTTCAATGCATTCGTGACCTGCTTCAGTGTGTGCAACTGTGTGTGCTTCTAATACACATCCCAAGGAGAGCTGTTGCCTTCAAAGTTTTATTCCGAACTTTTATTTTTTTTTCTCTCTCTCCTTTCAAGCCAGTAATTTCCGGCAGCGATGGCCAACTATTCATCTGTTAATATCAGAAAATAAAACCAGCTATTAAGGTGCATCAAGCTGTTAAGAGTGTGAAGCATCCATCCCTCCACAGGCCTCTATTTGCATTGTAAATTGCTTCATTCTCAGGAAAGACTCTTTAGCCTCTATAAAGACGTAAAGCCATCGGCAATTTCCAGCGCAGTGTAAGGAGGAAGAAGAGGGGGGGAAATCCCATTTCAGCCGAAATTGACAAGATGATGGTGGTGGTGGTTGGTGGTGGTGCGAGGATCCGGCTCTCCCTCCTGATCCTTTTGGATTATGCATCAGAGCGCTTTAAAAAAAATTCTTATTTTAACCAAATGGTGGCAGCAAATATCTTGCGGGGATGTGCAGTTTTTTGTTTTTTTGTTTTGTTTTTTTGGAGAGTGGGGGGTGGCAGATCCACGATTTCTCAGGGTTCCCAGAGCTGGGGAGGAGAAGCTGCAGGTCTTGCTGGCTTGCTGCTACTGCTGCTGCTGCTGCCCCCGGTCTGAAAGAAGGAGAAAAGGGCCATCATTGGAGGGCTTGCAGTGCCAAAATGTGGACCAGCCCGGCAAGGTCAGAGGTCCTGGTCCGCGGGAGACCAAGGTAATGATGATGTCACGAGAAATCTCAAGTACACCCGGTTATTGATATGCATGAATGACCAGCAACCTGCCCCCTCCGCGCCATCAGCTAGAGCGGCGGCAGCGCTGGAACCATCCCCACTCTCCCCACTAGCACAGCATCGCCTTCGCCAGAGCTACCGGGAGAGGGGGCGGAAAAAACCACCAGCCCGCGCCCTTTTACCTGCCTCGTCGCTAGCGCAGATCGCTCTAATATCCAAAGACTGGAAGGAATCTCTCTCTAAGGACAGATAAAAGCATTTCAGATGGGGGGAGGCGGGGAGCGGGCGGGGAGGGGGCGAGTGGCGCCTCTGCTCGGCTTTCTCTCCAGGCAGGGTCCGCATGTGCCGTGCGAGGGGGATGCAGGGTGGCAGAGAGACTCCGTGCGACTGCTTAAAGCAGGGCCTGGCTCGCCGCGGCTGGGAATCCGAGCGCTTTTACGCAGCGAGCCGAGGGGGAATCAGGCCACTGTGCTCGTTCGCTCGGCTGTCTTGCGCTATTTTCACGGCTTCACTTCTGTTTTGTGGCTACAGCCAGCTGCAAGTACTTGCACCATGGCGGTCGTGCACCGCAGTTTGCTGAATGGGAACTGGGACTGCTGCAAGCAGCAAGCTCCAACCTGCTCCGTCTACCTTTCCTATCTATTCTCTATCCTCCCACCCCTCCCCCCGCCCCCCGCCCCCCGCAACTCCTTGCTCTCCTCTCCACCATCAGAATGCAGCACAGATAAAGACCAGGCTCTGTTTTCTAATTTTAGATGTGAGGAGGTGTTTTTGGTTGGTGGTGTTTTAAACTTCCTACCTATACTGAGACAAAGCCATGGTCCTCATAACACTCAGGCAACCAGGAAAGGCTGTGCTCCTTCCTCAAATATGTGGTCTTAGGATTTCATTCTCCCATCCCCCAGCCTCAAACAGGGTAAAGGAGAGGCAGGGGCATTTAGCAATCTATTTTGGGTAGTATTTTTTACCAAAGTAAAGTGCAAACATTAAAGGGCCTCTTGATTATATGTGAAACAATGAATCTTATGCCAGAGATGTGCAATATTTACTGTTCAGATTAATAAATGCACTTCACAGGCTGCTCCATGATGCAGTTTATAAAGGATGCATATTTAAAAATTCAGCAGAGCTACATATTCTATTCTCCTAAAGGAATAATGAGTTGAGGACATTCCACACTTTTAAGGGCAAGGTAAAACAAAATATACTGTCCTGTTCCATGAGATGATACTTCATAGTAAATTTAAATAGACACAGTTCATACATTTTCCTAGATGAGTATAGGCAAGCATTTCCCGCCTTCTGCTATGAAAAGACTACTTTACTATACATACCTAGCTGCGTATTACAACCAGTTACCATGATATGAATGTATTTACATAATAATTATATGTCTACCTGGGTTATATGAATACAGTGTACACAAACCACTGCAAATGAGTCCCACTGGAGGCTGAAATCTATAAATCTATGGAGGTTATATATCAATGTACATTCTAACATGAACTAATCACTAGCCAAAGATGTACATTGTTGTATGTCTCTGTGTGTGTAAATATATGTGTGTGTGTGTGTGTGTGTAAAAATATATACATATATATATTCATGCATACATATATATGCCTGTGTGTATGCATGCATATATGTATGAGAGCATAGTTATGACAAAAGAAAAAGCAAACAGTAATAATCGCAAGATGTCCCAAACTAAATTATTTTAAAAAACTATCCACTTAGTTGGCTATTACTACTGGTATACAAAACAGTATATACTTACACCTGACAGTGTAAAAAGATTGCAGCTGTCTTACTAAATGCCATCCATTGTTACCAATGAACAATGAAATGCCATCTTGTGTGAGAAACCTGGTAATGGCACCAATGCCATGTTACATAAGACCACCCAAAATGGCCATGTCTGCCTGCTTTCCCTTATATCCATCCCTAAATGGGGAGAATAATTTCTATGTGTGCATACAGTTGCTATACTAATTCTTTACCATCTCCTGCTGTACAGGTACTACAGGAGCTTGAATGAGCAAGACAGCGATATCTGTAAGGACACATGATCATACTGATAGTCTGTAGAAGTCTAATAAGCTTCTCTGAATTGGCAGATACACAGGAACCCCCCCCCCCCCCAGCTTTTCAATAGCTAGAGGCAGCAGTGCAAGTGATCAGGCATGTATTACACAGAGGAGACTTGTGAACTGATGCATTAAAAGCAAAGACATGAACATTCAGATAACATGTGGCTTATATGCACAAACACATTTTGTGTCCACGTGGGAGAAATTTGCACATTTGCCACATACACCTGGGTGTACGCAGATTTTGACACATTTAATAATAATAGTTTAAAAGGGCAAACCTGGATTTGGTTTTTCATTTGTTGGTTTAAGGGCTCCCCAACTAAGGCATTCAGTAGAACTTCTGATACTGATTTCACCCCATCAGTTCTAAAATCAGTGAAAGCCTTATTTGTTTCCAGAGCCCCTTGTAAGCTTAGTTTTATACTTGGCCATTAGTACTACAATCCTAATCACATTTACATGGAAGTCAGTAACCAATCAGCTGAATTGTGGGTGTGGGTTCAAGAGTGAAGTGAAAGTCCTAGGGCTGACTTCTCTGAATGTTGACAGCATCTACACAGCAACTGTTTTCTTTGTGCATGTTTTATGTTTAACCCCCACCCCACCCCCACCCCAAGTTTAATTTAGTTTAAAAAAAGCACTGCTGTGCCTTTGGAACAGCTAATCCACGGTTGCTCAGAACAACTTGTTACACTGTCAGGTTTTTATTATAACTATTTTGGGTATGTCAAGGCCTATTTTTAATTAAATTACTTTTGCAGAGAATGTTGGAATCCTCATTTAGAATCCATCTGCATCACTGAAGCATACTCAGTCCTAACCACCATAGCCTGGCCTGCTTATCTTTCGCATAAACTCCCATTAATGGTCTGTGGATCTGAATGTGGTTGCCATGCTTGTTTTTTTTTTTATAAATCTCTTTATAGGTCTCCAGATGGTTATGACGTAAATGCAAAGCACCCTACAAGGGCTCCTTTGAAATAAACAAACCCTGTTTATCAAAGAGTTGATTTGCTCCTCCTCAGACTCAAGAATATATACTCTGGGCAAATCCCCTGGCCTCATCCTCACTCTACAGAGATATAGGAAGTCTATGTAAGCTCCCATGGAGCTGAATTCACAGACAAGGAACTAAATCACTCATATACCATCCACTCCATTGGCTGTGAAGTACTTAGATATAGATCACAATCCATTTCTAGAAACCAGACAATTCCTATGTTAAAGCTATTTAATTCTATGTATTTACATGGAATTACATGGAACAGTCATTGTGTCTAGCTTGTTTTTTAAAATAAAACAATTATATCTTTCTTTGACTATAGTTTTTTTTAATTCTCATAAGCATCTGTAGATTCATCTGTGTGCAGTATTTTAACATGTAACATCCAGGGAGTTAACCACTGGAGATAAAGGACATTACACAGTTGTTGTGATCATAGCAAATAAAAGGCAAATATTAGGCTCTTTTTATATTGAAGTATCTGTGTGGTTTTGCCCCAGTATTAAGGATTTTTTTTTAAAAAAATTAAGAATTACCTTTTCAATGTGTGCTTCTGTTCCTACAATGAATGCTGCTTGCCTTGCTCTGCAAAATAGACAAAAATAAAAATGAGCACATTTCTAACATTTAGATTTCTTGCACTTTAAAAAAAATCTCAATTGAGTTAGAAGAAGACTAGTTTAATCAATCCTTTGATTGAAACCTATGGTACAATCCACTGGGACATTCTCCTGCACAACCTCATGGAAACCAAGGAGCAATTCAAGAGCACTAAGCAGATTCCTGATAGCAATTCCCATAGATCTTGAGCAGGAGAACTTCCCCATCAGTTTGTGTTTCCAAATGAATAGTAAAATACATTATTATATTTCCAATGATCCAATTGAGTTGTACAGCAAGAGAGCAGGGGAGGGTGCTTTTATTTTGGTGTCTAAAGAGTTAAGTTTTTCATTAGGCATATATAAAATCATCTGTTGTAAACCAGATACAACAAAGCCCAAAGTATGAGAAAAGGAAGTTGAATTCTATAACTGGGGATATTATATTAAAAAGCTTGATTTGTGGGGTAGGAGGCTGGGAAGAAAGGGATATATTTACATGCTCTAGCCTGCCAGTTCCTTAATGAAGATCAGAGGCTCCACCTAGCCTCCACTTTCAAAATATGCAAACGTCTTTCAACCAGGGGTTTCAAGTCTTGTGAGTTCACATCATTGCTGTCATTATTTAGCTATTTGGCTTCCAAAGAAGGTAGCTTGAAGATTTACTACAAGAGGAGCAGTGTGTATACATGCCTATGTATAAAAGGCCGTTTGGACATCTTCTCTGAATCACTGGATTGTTAATATTGAATTAGCAATAAAATGAAACGTTAATAATACAACTCCCAATCAAATCCTCCCTCTAAACACCAACGGCGTTGCTCATTTCCCTGAATACTGGGATTCAGCCTCCTCTCCACTTTTGGAAAATGAACCCTATTATGCAAATTCATTGCTCTCGAGTTCGCTTCCTGCTTGAATTCTAGGTGCAGCTACTATTAAAATGAGTAATATTCCAAGGTGGGAGGAAACAGCGTGGAATGAAAACACACAGGCCGGTTGGGGTTAGCCTCAAAGGCAACCTGTTCAGTAGCCTTCAGAATTAGTCAAGGCCCTAAAATCCTGACATCTCCCCTTCCCTTCTAAATCGGCCAAAACTTCATTTCTCGCCTTAAGGAAACTCGGTTGACATAAATATGACTGCAACATCCACTAAAAATGACCCCAGTCCAACCAGTTAAATCGGTTTAACTTCCTTGTGGGATCGGGCTACAAGAAACCTTTTCCAGCTGCACTTGACAGAGCCTATCCAGCATTCTGTAATCAGCAAGCTCAGTATCTAATCTAGAATTAATGAAATCAGTAAGGTTCCTGACACTGGTTGGATCTCTTAAAGTTCTCTCAAAAGCAAAGTGTTCAGGTAATATCAAGGAAGGGGGATCGAACAGCACCTACATAATCTTGCGACTCGTGCACGTAGACATAATATTTTTTTAAGTGTAAGTCTCTGGCTTCCGGGTTTACGTTGTTGGGACACTCGCATATCATAAGTCTAAGGAGTCTAAGAGGCACACATTGGCTATTGAACATTATTGCTCTCGTAGACTGAAATAATTTATAAGACGCAGTCGTGACTAACTCCTTTCGCCATTTTAAAACAAATTAATATCTGTTAAAGTACAAGTCCATAAAAAGGGATCAAACGTTTGGACCCAGACTAGGCAATAACCCTCCGAAAACCTTCCCGTTCGAAATTTCCCACGTGAATGTTAAGGTACTTTTTGCAGAATATTTCTACAGGTCACAAGCTCCCTTCCTCCCATCGCTGTCATTGCTGCGATCCATTTGGCTATCAATCTGGACGCTAATTAATAGCCCCGAGTAAGCGCTTGCAGGGCCAACAGGTTTCGCAACACACGTCCAAAATCATTAGTCAGCCCACAGAAGATCTCAAGTTAACTCACGAAACTCCCCGGCTGTCTTCATCAAATGTCCCTCCAGTCTCCAGCGGAAGTTAGGCGAGTCCTAACAATGCTACCTGTTCAGCCAAGCAGCTCTCTAGCCCTGAACCTGACACCCTCTCGGACCGAGTTCACGTTCACAGAGACATTCCGCGCAGAGACAGAAGTACAGCTGTACCATGAAGAGCTCACTTGAGTCCGGGCTTGCTCTCCCTTCCTCTTTCTCTCTCTCTCTCCCCCACCCCCCCTCCCTCCCCTTTAGGGTTCTTGAAAAGATATACTTACTTTTCCCCCTCTTCTTCTTGTTAAAAACAGAGGAAGGACCGGGGGGGGGGGGGGAGAAGGAGAGAGAGAAACGGAGAAGGGTATGGTCCCAGATCTAGGTGCCTGTGGTGGAATCTTCGGCAGGAAACAAAGATTCCGGAGCCAGAACCTTCTTTTAAAAGACCCAGAAAGCACTTTCAGAGTTTCCCAAGATTCCCGATCAGCCTTTTCGTCATCTCTGTTTTCTCACTGGTTTTTCAAAGTTCTATCGTATTGCAATTTCACCAGTGGTTCTGAAATAGGTCTTCGGTCCACCAAGAGTAAAAAGAGGAGGAGGGGGAGCAACAAACACTTTTCACATACACACACACCCATAGGCTTGCACAAAGCCCCAGAGTAGAAAGTGAAGAATTGTATGTGAAGCTTTGCAAGTTTTTTTGGAGGGGGAGGGGGGCTGGCTGAGGTCTAGTCCAGCCCTCTCTGGCAAGAAGGACGTGCTCTGAAACTCAACGAGTTCCCCCAATGCTTTTGTTGCTCGCGAACTGAAGCCCTATTGTTCGCCCATTGCCACGGTCTTTTTCGGTTCCTGCTAAACGTGATGCGTTGCCAGAGATAATGAATTTGCACCAAACTCTCTCCCAGTCTTCTTCTGACAGACGGAACAAATTAGAAATGTCTAGCCTAAGCGGGAGCAATGGCTACATTTCCCTATGGTGAAAGAGGGGGAAGATGCATTCTGCCTGGATTTTTCTTCTTTAAAAAAAATCGCCTTTCACTCAAGAGAGCCCACCTTCCCCTTTTCCTATAACGTTTTGTTATGTCGTTTACTTGAGAAGAATGGCTATTTCTGTGCTTCCCTTTTGTTGGGCTTTTTTAGGCAACTGGGTTTTTTGGTGGGGGGGACTGTGTTGTTGCTGTTGTCTTCTTGCAAAACACTCATTTAATCCAAGTTCTTGCATACTCGAACAGGGGTTTATTGTCGCTGAATTGAATTCCTTCCTTCCTTCCTTCCTTCCTTCCTTCCTTCCTTCCTTCCTTCCTTCCTTCCTTCCTTCCTTCCTTCCTTCCTTCCTTCCTTCCTTCCTTCCTTCGCCAGGCAGGGCTCGCCAGTTTTGATTTCATCGTGGCAGAAGGGTGCTAGAGGGCATCCGTCCTGGAAAGAGAATTAATCCCAGTACAGTTCTGCTGGTAGAGAATGCTCTGCGTTTAGCGTGATAAAGGGGCTGCCTGCAAGTGGCAATAGTCACATATACAGACATTGAGTATAGACAACTCTGTGTGCCCACGACGGAGCGTCTGAGCGTCTGCGACTACAACTGCTGTTGTGATTCTCGGTGCGGGTCTGGGAAGGAAGTGTGGTGGTGAGAATGTGTCCACTGACCCGCTAGGAGAATACTTCAGTGCCCTTGGAGAAGGTTATTTAGGGTTGTATGTTCCTAAATATGTTTGTGTGCAGACACGTTTTCCCAGCGGGTCTGTGTCTTGGAGACAGTTGTGTGTTGCTTGTAGGTGTGTCCTGAGGTGTCCACAGCTGCGTGAGGAAGATGGGTGTCGGAGGGGGAGGGGGAGGTGGGAGGGAGGAGCGATGTGAAGCAAAATTCAAATGAGTATTTCGTATGAAAATATGGACTGGGGGAGGGGAAGATGGTAATGAGAGACACAGGGAAGGAGGGAGGGGCAGGCTCCGTCTGAAAGCACCGAGCGCTCCAGCAGCAAATTTCCCGCCAAATTTAGCCTAAGGACACCCTGTCACTCGTGTTCTTGTCAGTGGCTGCCATCGCTTTCTCCTTACACACCCAGACCCACCGGCATTCTGACTGACAGCTTCTGCCCCAGCCAGAGAAAGAAAGCTAACGAAGAGATAAGTCGTTATAGAGGAGTAAAACCATAGCATATAGACGCCTCTATTTGTAACCTGAGTCAAAACTAGGGTAGATGAATTAGGACTTCCTTTCCTTTTATGAACAGTACTTGGTGCAAATACCTCGAGAAGCCAATCCATGGAAGGTTTCAATAACTGGTTGGGAGATCAGGAGGTTATTCTATTCTATTCTATTCTATTCTATTCTATTCTATTCTATTCTATTCTATTCTATTCTATTCTATTAGGGAAAGAGCCTGGCCTGCATCTTGGTTTGATCCATCTGCAGCACACCACAAGATCTCAAGTGAGGAACTGCAAGGGTTTTACCAAGTGGTGGTTTCAGGATACGACGAGAAAGTCAAGATGGCATTTAAGAGGGTCTTTCAGTTTGCTTCATAAACAAAATTAGATTGGCTACAAAGGAACAGCCCAAACTCACCAACATTTTTGAAGGATGCTCAGACTAACAAGCTTTTACAAAAGGAAAGGAAAGGGTGGTCGAGGAAGGGGAAGACATTTCCAGAAACCTTTTTCTTGCTCCCTCCCTTCCTTTTAGGGCAGCGTAATTAAGTATAGAAATCCGGATTTATCCTTGAACTCGGTCTCTGGCACCACCCCAGGGCAAAGTCACAAGAAGACATGTTCAAGGATGACTACCTAATTTCAGTCCCAGAAACCATACCAACTCGGGGTGCATCTCTTGCGAGTTACAGGCGATAAAGAAACAACATCCCCAGAAAATCTCCGGTTCTTGCCCTGTGTCCCTGTCAATTTTGTCTCTTTGTACAACAGTGCCATCTGCATTCCCTTGACAACCACCAAAAATAACCACAGCGGAGGCATCATACATGTGCTTGGCTGTGAGTACATACTCGGCCAGGGTTTTTTCTCTGAAGCTTCTCATCTCTTCCAGGGAGGAGGAAAATGCCGAGTCCCAGTTTTTGCAATACACGCTTCGGGGGGCGGCTGTGGGAGGAGAGACGAGACGGCAATGAGCGAGCGAGGCAGAGATTTCTAGGGACATATCCCCCCGAGCTGCATTTGTTTTGTTGTTGCCAAGCGAGGGGGTGAATGGGAGGGTGGGGTGAGGCTGTGCCACTGCTTTATTAGAAGGAGAAGCTGGTGCCATGCTGATTGTAAAAGCCAGAGGTTTGATCTGGCCAGTGGAGGATTTCCACTCGGCCGGCGGCCGGCATCCTTTCCTGCAGCCGTGTGCCCCCTTGCAGCTCCGTCTAGTCTCGCTGCTCCCGAGCGTCTCCGCCGCCTCTCCGCGCACCAGCAATAGCTGCAGCAGCCGCTGCTTACGACTCCAGCGTCTCTCTCTCTCTCTCTCTCTCTCTCTCTCCCTCCCTCCCTTGCTTTCCTCTCGCTTCTCCGCTTTCGCTCAGCCCAGCTTCACGTTCAGGGTTTAGCAGCGAGGTCACGTCCATTGACGTCAGCTTGAGTCTTACTGTACGTCCGGCTACATTTACATACATCAAGGAAATTAGGGCATTAAAAAAATATGCAAATCCTGCTGCTTGAAGAAGAGACTGTAGATTCCCGGAGCGATCGCTTCCTTTCATTGAAGATTTTAATTAAGGGAACAAAAAGGGGGGAGGGGGGAAGCAGAGCCCACCAAATCGAGCCTTTCCCCCCTAAAAAAAACAAAACAAAAACAAAACAAAAAAAGCCACAACAGCAAAAGCTCAAATGACCGTGATCTGCTAATCACAGGGACGAGATCGCTGCCGATCGCCTTCTGCCGCTGACTGGGGGCGGCCGGCCTGCAGCGCCGCGCGGAGAAGAAGAGCAGGTTACGGGAGGCTGCTACAGCCAGACGTCTCTCTCTATGCATAATCAACGCTGCGCCATTCTCCTCTTCTTCTCCTCCTCCTCCTGCTGCTGCTCCGGTTGGCTCCAACGTGTATTATTTTAATACTGATGCATATGTAAAGGTATATTTGCATTTTTAAAACATTTACTGGAAGTTATAAGCTGTAGATTTCTTTGATCTCTTCCTTTTATTTTATTTTGATTTTTTTGGACAGAAATCCCCACATTCCTTTTTTAAAAAATTTATATGACTGGTAAGCCTCTGTTCTGCTGTGTTGCTCTGTAGATACAGTTTGGTCTTCGTTTCTTCGGTTTCCGTAGGGCTTACAAAATACGTGTGGACATTCTCCTTACACAATTTCAAGGGGTGGGAACCGCTTACCTCGTCGTGAAGGTAGATGGTGCGAGTGGATTGTTTTGGTTTTGTAATTGATGATATATTGATTGGCTGCTAGAGGCTCAGAAGTTTGATTATTGATCTCATTTTATCAAAAATAAATTAAATAGAGGGCGGAGCAAAACTGAAACTTGCATAATGCGGGAGGGGGGTTAAACGTAGGTTGCTTGTATTCATTTTTTTCTTGGCTTCATTAATCTTTCATTTTAAAATAATTTCTATAAAATTGCCTAGGCGCAAGTAAAGAAGGGCTTTCTCTAAGGAAGACATTTTCAACCATGTTGTATGCCATGTCTTTACTGCGGTGCATTAGTAATGTATTCCATTTCATTTTTAACTTGCCTGGCTTTAAGACAAGCATCTCTAACTGATCAACAATGCATTTGATATGCTCTTTTAAAGTACTGTCAAAAATGCAGGTGCTTTATATTTGCTCGAAAGCCAGGGGCCTAGGTATCCATTACGATTATACGTCTGAGGGACATTATATTTATGGGGATTTTTAAAAGGAATAGTAAAAACCTGATTACAAATAAAGCACTTCTAGTCGTATCCCTCCCCTCACCCACATACACTGTATACATTTCTTTTTTAAAAAAACAACAACAACAAAAAACAAGGATTGCTACCCGAAAGAAATGAGGCAGGCACACTTACAGCATATACCTATTTAAAACCTACTAAGTAAAAGGTAATAGGTAATCAGGCACACCACGAATTACTTACCTGCACGCAGTATAGGGGGAAAGTTAACTGTCCTCAAATGCATATATATTTATATATATCCATAGAAAAATCCCGTTTTGTGCTATGCAGCATGTATTTCCCAAGCTGCTCACTTTAGTTCTTTGAGCTGTCTTGTGGTATGTTCAGCCCTACCTCCATCTCCAGCTTTACGTGCCCTACACTAAAGAGCTCATATGATATGTCACCCAATAAAAAGTGGTCAGATGGCTACACGTAAAACATTAACAAGAGAGAGTGAGAATGGGAAAGAGAGAGAGATAGACACCCTTCCTCCATTAGATTACTTCTTACCTTACTATATATAGCAACAATACATTTTGAAAAGTACATTCGCCACATTTTTTTCAAGAACAAACGATAGGGGCTCCAGCTACGAGACAGGGTTGCCTATCTACATAGAACATTGGGGACACCTCGATGACTGAGACAATCCCAACCTCCTCGAGTGACTAATTAACCACGTGAATCATCATAGCTGCCTGTAGCTCTAGTCATGCACAGATCTGAAGAGGATACCCGGCACACGGAGGGGCATACGTACGTGGGAGTAAAGGATGTGTCCGTTCAGGAGCAGATATGTTATCACAGGCAGCTGTTTGGGCGTCTACTTTCCTTTCGCCACCACCACACACGCACATACCTTGGTGTAGGTGTTTTATAAGAGCCCCATCGAGGTGCAAGCGATATCTGCCTTTGCTAACCACAGCCCTCTCTCCCATCCCCTTTCCATAGCCGCGATTCCACTCTCTCCGGCTCTCGCTTACCCGGGAGTCGATGGCTCGGCAGGTGCTGGCGCGGGAAGAAAGGTGGGGAACGCTCGCCCACTGCCTCCAGTGCCCGTGCTCTGTCCGAGCCTGGCTGGCTCCCCCCACCCCAAGACACACACACACACACACACACACACACACACACACACACACACACCTCCGCCTCTTGCCCTGCTAGAATTACCATATGGAGGCCGAGTTCCTGAGAATCACAGCACCAGCGCATGACGTTTGAAGAAGCCCGCAACCCGCACAAATCCCAGCTCCGTCGCACGCTGCTCTCGCTGTGAAGGCCACTTCTCTGGCCCTTCTGCATCTCGCAGCCCCTCCCTCCTCTCTTCTCCTCTCCTATCCCTCCTCGCCCCCACCCCACCCTCAGCACCTCAAGTGCCTGTCTGGGCCACAGGGAGATCAAGGGACAGCTGCCTCGCCTAAGCTATGTGCCACTCCAAGGCGAAATTGGACGGCCAGAATATTCGAACAATAAATAGCAACCCACCCGCCACCACTATATCAACGCAGCGCTCACTGCTGTCACCTAAGATTGCACCTCAAAGCCCAAATACACCTAGAGACACAGTTGCACGACGGTTCAGTTCTCACGAGTAAAAGTCCCGCAATGATCGCCAGGGACCACTTTTGGATTACCTACACACCTTGGCTAAGATAAGAATCTCCGAAGAGACTTGCTTTGATTTGAAATTATACTGGAACTCTCAAGGAGGGAAAAGTATATTTATTGTAATTATATTTTTAGCGGTTCTCTCCCCCCCCCCAAAACACACACACACACACACACACACACACACACACACACACACTGCCTTTCACTGACACCTGAAGTCACGTTCGGTATCGTAGTATACCTATATAGAAGTACTTCAGGTGTAAATGTGGAATTTTCCGCATGATTTTTGCAAGTGCTTTAAATGACACAAAGGCAGGGGATAGAACGACCTGGAAGTATGACCATTTTAAAAGCCACAGTCCTGTCTTGTTGCCTGTTTGTCTTAAAGAACAACAACGTACCCAGAAAACGGGGTTCCGAATGCGACCGCAGGTTGCCAATCAGCTCAAATTTAGTTTGGTATTTCTCTCACGCTTCTCCCCCTCCCACTTTTTCAATTCATAACTTGGGATCGAGTCTTCGTAGTATAAGAACCACGATTAAAACACCTCATGAGGAATGAGGCTCCTTCTTGGAAGATTAAAAAAAAATCCCAACCCGGCCTCCTGTTTATTAATAATCTCCTGCATGACATCTCAAGGCAGAAAGCAAGAGGAGATGGGATAGGGCTTTTAATGCTCTGGAAATGAATCTAGATTTCAGATAATTGAGAACTCGTTAGTTTTCCGGAGAGGCTGGGGACAGTGGGAAGGAGGGCGTGTAATGGTGGGCACTGCTCTTTGTTAGAAATTCATTTTAGTGCGTCAATAACACCGAGACTATTCAAAACGTTTAAGGTCAGGCTCGCTTGCCTGCGTTAAGAAGCCAATGCGGTTGTGATTGCAGCCCCAACACTTGACAGCATAAGCAGCAGCCCACATATTCTTCCAGTGGCCGCGTTGCTGTATTTATCGAATCGGGGTGAGATTTTTAAACTTTTGTATTTGCCCTTAACTGAGCGCGATCATTAATTTTTTTAAAAATCCGCTCTGATGGAATCTATTGCGTCCTCTGGCTACTGATTAGGCCTGTTTTCAATATTAGCCTGGCTGATTAGCTGGAAGAAGCCCAAAACACTGCGCTGAAACCAAATTAAAATGTGGAGGGGCGAAGAGAAGAGAACCCTGTTCTTTTTGACACCCCACTGTGACCAGGGCATTGTATAGTGGGAAAGGCCCTCCAGAAAATGTGTTGGCGAAGGGACGCAACTTTCTCGCCCCGTCTTGGTAGGATGGTCAAGTGCGAGAGGAGAGTTGATGCTGTCTGTCACTAGGAGCCTATTTGCAGCCTTAATGGATCCCTGGAGAGAAGGGACCAGTCAGGTCATCCCTTGCCCCTGAACGGCTCCTGACTACCCTGCTCCCGCCAGCGGGGAGATAGCGACACCTACTGGCTGCCCACACAAATCGAAGAGGTCGTGGGAAGGAAGGAGAGACTGTATTTGAATAAATACATTTTTTAAAAGCTAACATCTCACTAGGATCTCTAATGCAACACTCTCCGAGAAAGAGGATGGGAGAAAGATAAAAAAAAGATAAGAGGCATGTCAGCACTTGTATTTAACCCTTTGACATCAAGACATCACCCAGACTCTAAATTAAATCCAGGAAATATAACGGAGCATAATCTTAATAAATAAATAAAAATAAAAACCTACACCCCCCCAAAAAAAGCTGGGAGAATCTACTGTAATCCTGCAGTACTAGGCCTTTGAAAATAAATGAACCAACCCACATGCCAAAAAGCCTTCAAGTTAAAACGGAAAGTCCTCTCCTTTTTGAGATAATCAGGGTTATGATAATATGAAATTAGAAAGCAATTAGAAATTCTTAACGGCAACGAAGGGCTTTCCAAGGAAGGCGGGAAAGGGCATAGCGGGGACGCAGGGCCCAGCGGGGCATCTGTAAAGTCTTCCCATGGTCCCTGCCTAGCCCACGTCAAACTACAATCAGCTCGGGTGAAACCTTTATCCTGGCAGCCCGGCCGCGCTTAAAACCCGGGAGCAAAGGGAGCGACTTTCTTTTCCCAATGGGTTTCCTAACGTTTCTGAATGCAGACAGACTGCCTATTTCATCAGCCTGAAGATCAACACGAATGAGCTTATGCTCTCTGCTGAGCAATTTCAAGATTTCCTTGCTGAATTTTTAGTCTATCCTTCTAAAAATAAGGCTTGAGTTCTTCAGAAAGGGCATCCCTAATTTAGGAAGAGCCGCGGAGTCGTTGCCAGGGATAGACAATGAAGGCCCACAGTAAGCTGAGTTAGAAGCAGGTAGCAGAGCACCTATGCACGGGGAGAGATGCCCTTTCTCTTTTACCTTTGTTTCATTCATTCATTCATTAGCTAGAAATATAGACGCATACTTGTTTGTATTCATGAACATTCTTCTGAAAAGCAAGGGACTTTTTGGCATGCAGGAAGAGGAGAAAAATTTCTGCCCATTTTTACATTTTAAGCATTTTTTAAATGCTAAGCATAGCAACGTTAAACATAAGTTCCTTCACACACCACACTCATACAGTTCTCGAATTTTAAAGTTATGTAAATGAAATATGCTTTGAAACGGCATCTGTTCTGTCGCTAGTACTGTGGTAGGGATGTCGTTTAATTATCTTTCATGCCAGCCCCTTGCATGTCATTCTCTAAGGCAGATGCGATGCCTAATTTATATACGGGTATTCCAGCCTGAAAAACGTTGACTTGCAAGGAGGGCGCATTGATTTCACTGGACCTTATTTCCAAGCAAACGTGCCTGGGGTCTCAAGCTGAGACTGCAGTACTGAAGTTTATTGCACTAGTGCAAGTTCCATTCATTTCCATTGGGCTTGTACCAGCACTGCCTAGGAATGTGCCCTAAATCTACAAATCAGACATCAGTCAGCCCAAAAAGGTCTGTCTTTAAAAAAACAACACCAAAAACTGAAGAATATGGCTGCTAATGTGCCACGTTGGCAGCGGGTTCCTTTGGCAAGATGTCAACCCTCTTGATCACAATCGGACTTTCTCCAAGTAAATGTTTATAGGGATAACAGGTCCAGAAGCTCTATTTTATGAATACCATAAAATCGGAAAGTAAACCTATAGATTTGTTCATCTGTGAAATTTCGTCCCCAGCAGAAATGGCATAGGATTTTAATTGGTTTCACGCAGGCCAGGGTTTGAATCAACACAGACACACCTGAGGCAGCCTACCTAGCTGCTTTTGCTGAAAGACATTGGTTTGCTGGGGGAGGTGGGGGTGCGCCTGCCTGCTACACCACATTTAGGATCAGTTACATGCCCTGAAACTGTTCCAGCCATCTGTCATTACTACCTACACTGATTTAAATCTAAATATTTAAATTTGGCTGGAATATGTATGAAGATGACTTACCTTTCTTTTCTATTTGGCGTGGGGCCCTTTAAAAACAAAAATGTCATTTTAAAAAGAAAATTCTCTGCTCTTAGGCATTTTTTTAAATTAATGAATACTGATTTGTTCTCACAGGTTAAGATGCTTTTACCACCTTCAAACTGTAGTTCGTATCCTAAATGTTGTTTGACCATGCAGAAGGCGGTTTCCTGAGAGTTTATATATTTCGCTTTTTACTCTTGGGATACTGAACGAGGGGAAAAGGCAGAATTCAGTGCTGTATGGCAAGCTTGCCTGACTCTTTGTCCCTTCAGGAACCATCCTTTCTAAACGTTGTATTCTAAGTCAGCTTTTAGAATATGAATTAATGGAAACAAACAATATGTCATTACTCAATTAGCGACAGTTAAAAATATGACCTGTATATGCTGGGGCTATGTGGGCCTCTTGCATAACTCCTTGGGAGTGGCCGGCTTTGCAGCCATTTTCAAAAGGCTTTCCCTCCCCCACCCTTACAGCCTGGTTGCACAATCCGCCCAATTCTCAGAGCATATTCAACCAGTGCAGGGGGAAGGGATGAGTCACTAATCAGCCAGTAGTCCTGAACATTTAGGGCTGCATTATCACAGGTTGGGAAATGTTTTCTATTGGTCAAGGAGGTTTGAACTGTGGTGCAAGATCAGAGTACTAAATCAATTGATATCCTCAGGCCATTTTTGCAGAAGTCCAACCGAAAACATATATCATTTTCATAAAGAATCTGGATTTGCAATCCTTAGCAGACTTAAACCACTCATAGTAATATTTTGTCTTACATGGCTGTGCTTTCATCTACTGAGCAGCTAAGACAAAACACACAGGCCTATGAAAATCACGGTAATGCAGACCTGTGAACAATACAAGGCAGTCAAAATTACTTTAGCTCATTGGGAGCTGTGGGTTCCAGTCAAAGCAAACTGGCTTAAAATCTGTAGCCAAACTTAAATATGTTTGAGGGCTCGCTCGGAAACAGGTTTCGCATAGTGTGGAGTAAGACAGAACACACTATGTGGTCCCTATCACTGCTCAAGAATCCACCCGAGTTCGTTTCTGCTGGATTGTGGACTGTAGCCTTTCATTGATCAAAGCCAAGTCCCGCTCTAGGAAAGCCAAGAGTGTAGCAAGCATTTTTGCCTGCCAAAGGCGAGCTCTTGCATTCCTTCCCAAGTTAGCGATTTCCTTGGCACTTGTGTGCCAATACATGGTAACCTTCCGGCATCAAAGCTATCCATGATGCTAGAAACACGCCTTGAAGCAGCCTGAACCCCTTTTAATATTGTTTATTAGTTTATTTAAACCGATACCGCCGGCTGCCTGGCATCTTCCATAGTTCTCAGCCCCTGGCTAAGCCCCATCGCCTCACTGCGACAGTTCGCTCTCTCTTTGAATTTGCACAGAGGAGAAGGCACGTGCTGCTGCCCCCAAAAGCCAGAGAATAGCTCAGGCCCCCAGTGGGGGCTTCCTTTTAAAAAAAAACCTTATAGGCAGGTCGCCATCAGGTGATCAAGCGTTGTAATCCAATACACACTCTCTCTTTCTTTCTTTAAAAAAAAAAAAAAACTTCCCACCCCTTCCGTAGAAATCACTTGTTGTCATTAACAGCAAAGAAATTAAAAGGCGCCCAAAGCAGCAACAGCCCAGGAATCCGCGGTGCCCGAGCTTGAAAAAAAATGCGGTAGGAGGTGGCAGCCTCTTCTTTAAGCCGAAAAGAGAGAGACTATCCGGCCCATCTCTCAACTGCCCCCGCCCCGCGACGGAGGTGGAGACCCCGAACTCGTCCTACGGCAGAGCGCGAGGCCGAAGGGCTGAGCAGAGACGCCGGACCAACTTGCCTCGGTCGTGCGCTTCCCCCTTGCCGGCCGAGCACCAGGAGTGGCCCCTCTTGCCTCAGTTCCCCTTCACTGCTTGCCAGGGCCTCCTCCTTCTCTCGCTGCTGCCGCAAGAGCCTCCCTGGCCAGAAAGACTCCCAATCCCCGACGGCCAGGCGGGCGCGGAACAAGAGCCCGGGGCAGCAGCGCCCGCCGCCCTCCCCGGTACTCACCTCAGCAGCGGCACCAGGGAGCGCCCGGGTCTGCCAGGGCTTTCTCCCGACCGAGCTGGCGGCTTTCGCGGGGGTCTCCTGCTCACACCCCGCCCACCTGGCGCTGACTTGGCGGAGGGACTTTTGGCGAAGGCAGCGCCGCTCATTCAGCGCGAGCCAAGAGCCCGGGAGGGAGTGAGGGAGCGCGGGGGTGTGAGCGCGTGCGCGCGAGGCGGCGAGGGAGAGGGAGGCAGAGAGGGAGCTGCGAGGATAGGTGGCTTTGGGGCTGCCCCTCAGCGGGTTGTGGCGACGTGACGCCCCTCCTGCAGCCCCCTCCCCACCCGCCTCCAATAAAGGGCGTGGGGGAGGGGAAAGTCGGCCGCTCAGTTTGGCGCGCGGGGGCTCGGGGAGTCTCGAGGCGAGTCGAGGCATCCGGCATGCTGCCTTTCTCGCCTCCCAGCGAGTTCTGTTAGGCGGCACCAGGAAAGACGGTGACGGCTGCCCTGGCAGTGTCAGTGGGCTAGTCCTCGGACCGCTGGTTTAACCGTGGCGTCTCTTCAGAGCAGCTTGAAACTGAGGGAGGACGGGCTGCTCAGCCGGCTCCCGCCAACAGCTTCTATTCCGGCCCGGCCTTGCCTGGCGCAGCGCCCGCCGTTTCAAGGCTGCTTTCCTCAGGGAGCAAAACAGCCTCCCCGGGAGAATCACTCCGCCTCCCCCGCCTCCACCAGAGTTTCCCTTGCAAACTTTAGTGAGGAAAATGTTGCCTCTCTCTCATTCTCGACCGTTTCTTGAGCCGGGAAACTTTCCTCAAGCAGAAAGCTCGGTGTATAGCAGCAGAATCGGAAAGGGGTGTCACAGCCTCACCTCTTTCTTTTTCTTTTTTAATTCCCTTAGGAAATATTTTTCCCCAGCGGGCAAATCTCAGAACAATTCGAGTCAGCTGACACGTTTTCCTCAGAGCTCAAAAGCGTATGGAGCCCACACAGAGGATCACTAAACGGTCCCAAAGCCCTCCCCTCCCCTCCCCTCCTCCCGCATCGTATCCTGAATCAGCCTGCAGCGCTAGGAGAGAGACGCCCATTGCTACTGTTCACTCCAAACGCGTGCTGGCCGTCTGAAATGGCTCTTGGAAATTCACCCAACGTTTCTGTCATAGCTTTCTGGGAAGCGTAAAAACCGCCTTCATTTCTCCTTCCCGACCAGTGAATGTGCGGGCAACCCATTTCGCTTGAAGTGGCAGTCCCCGGCCGCCTGTTCTGGCTGCTGCCAGGAGACAGCGCCCTCAGAAAAGCGGGTGGCTTCGAGGCCCGCTTGGCCACCACGTGCAGGGAATTCCGGGCCACTTTGTGACCCACTAAACCACATCCGAAGAAAAGCGCGGGAGATGAGCCTGATTGGAAGACGAGACCCCCCCTCACAGCTGATAGCCTTAGATGGGGAGAATCTCTCCGGAGAGGAGAGAGACAAGGAGGGACTACATGGTGAGCGGCGGGCTGTTCAGAGAGGTCTGCCTGGTAGGGCCCTTCCTTTCCCCTTCACTTAACCACACCACGATCCTAGGTGCATGAACATGCTCTTACAAGACAGTCCGGCAGATTTCATTGGCGAAGTTAGGCTTCTATACCCATCGGAACTGATCAGTTTAAACGCTCCTGATGATCTGCCGGACAGATTGTGGCCGTCAGATTGCAGCTTCACATACCGACTCTCAGCACTAAAATCCTGCCATCTTTACCATCCTTACACAGTAATAGATGCCTCCATGTATGAGGTCGAGATGCGAGACCGTAAGCATACTTGTGTAGGAGTCCCGTTGGGGTTACTCCGAAGGTGGCGTCCTCAGCATGGCAGCAACTTACTTGAAAGTTAAGTCCGCTGCACCTGGAGTAAAAAAGGTATCGAGGTGTTTATGGAAGTACTTCTCATTCATTCACCGAAGATTCAAAGTGAATTCTAATGATTTATTGTGTGCACAGGTGGATGTCTGAATGGCTCTCTCTCTTATACACACCTTTATAGAACAGGCACAAAAGCCTTTATATAGTAGACAAGTTAATTGCCTTTTTGATTTCTGCATAAACTGCGAGTAAGCTTCTGTGTTTCTACAAAAGATTAATAGGCATAAAAATACCTGCGCGCGCACACACACTCGGTACCTTATATTAGGCGACTCCAACCTCTTTGAAAAATAACCCCCATTCTATCATTGTAATTGTTTCTTCCTCAATCTGTCTGCAGTTTACACAAGATCCGATACATTGGGATAATCCTGTCCTCTCTAATGTAAACCCTGCCTCCGTACCATTGGGCATATAGTACTGACACTGGTGTGCCGATCAGCAGAGCGAAATCGTGGCTGGCACGAAGTTATGTAAGCAGCATTAAGAGCCAAAGAGTGCGTAAACAGAGATAAGCACACGTGCATGATGGGAGATATGACGATATCCCTTCACATATAAATCCTCAACATATTTACTGGAGGGGGGGGGGGCAGGAGAGTTACAATATATTTTTTCTAAGGCAGCATGATTAGGATTGTAGTTTTACAGAGTGATCCTGAATAAGTCTACTCAAAAAATCCTACTCAGATCTATTCAGTAGCCCTTACTTATAAGAAAGCGTTGTTAAGATGTACTGTATGAACCTCATTTTTCTTCGACTAAAAGATCCCGTCTGTGAGAAGGCAGTAAAGAGACCGTTGTCTTTTAAAGAATAACAAAATCTTACTTCTCACCCAACAGCACACATGAGCTGGAAGAAAAAAAGGGGGCCACTGAAGTAAATGAGACTTCTAAATCAAGTGTTTCAGGATCCTGTTGAAGCAGAATACAGTGGAAAGGAAGGACACTTCATAAATATGGTGAACCAAATTGGCTTTTTCTTAGTTTCTCTGTCTCTGTACAGCTTAGACATATTTAACAGAGACGTTTTAAAACAAATTTGTGATAGGTGCTTTCATCCGAAACACAGCTGGATGTAATCGTCAGTGATTTCAAATAATAGTGACATGATACATTTATTTATTAAATCCAGTCAATCTTCTTTTTTTCTTCAAAGCATTTCACCTACATTAGTTAAATCTCATTACTGCTTCATTAAATTAAATGAGAGAGATGTGCAGTCGTGTCCCCTACGCATGTTTACTCGTAAGCCAGCAGGGATCATGCCCAAGTTTACTGGGGGCACCTGCATCCTTCCGCGAGGAGCTACCCACTTGCCTTAACCAGATGTTGAATTCAGCAGGACTCAACTTTGAGAGGACTGTGTTGCAGCAATAGTCACCTCAACGCACTGTGACAATATTGCCTGGCTCAATCTTTCGAATTGTTTTGTTTTATAATACTGATACGTCAGACTTGTCATACATCACCTGCAGCTGTGAATAATAACAAAAAAGTAGTCTTTACAACTCCCACCGAAGGAAGGCCAATCTTAATTTCTTCCCATTACAAACAAGGCACAGTCCAATTCTACAGTCCAATTCTTACTCTGAAGTAAGTCTAAGTGAATTCAGTGGGGCTTGTGGGTGCGGTCAAGTCTGACTTACGGTTGACCTCGTAGAGTTTTCAAGGCAAGTTTAACATTACTTGCCTCCACGTGGGCTGCGAGAATCTTGGAATAACTGTGACTGACCCATAGTCACCCAGCAGGCTTCATGTGGAGGAGGGGGGAATCAAACTGGGCTCTCAATACTAAAGTCAACAGCTCTATACCACATTGGCTGGCTCAGATGGGCTTACCTTTGAGTAAAATACCAACAGGATTGTAGCATGGCTGCTTGTTGAAAGAGACCCTAGTAGTTGGGATCTGAAACAGGCATGTCTCATCTGTTTTAAGCAATCGACAATGCCAAACACGGTCACTCCACCTTGACGCTACTGAAATAAAGGGCTACTACATCATTTTACTCCAGGTGGGCCGAAGTGCACAAGTGTTTTGAGGAACGGAAATCTATTTCGCATTGTAATTCCACTAGAGAACTTGCTGACCAATCTCATTCTGCCTGATCTACAACAACAATCCCGTTAAATCTAACTGTTCGGTTTAATCCGATTACCACATTAATCCTAGCCGTATTTGCTTAGTAGAAGGTTCTGTTGACTTCATTGAATTTACTTCCAAATAATCGCGTTGAGGTCTGGATATTAATTGGAAGACTGGGAGGAAGGGGAGATAATTAACTTCCGGGTCTGAGACTAGATTAAATGTTGCTTGGTCAACATTCCTATTTCGGGTTGTAGGATCTTCTTTCAAAGAAGTTAGTAAATTTATCCTCTGCCTGACCCAAATAAGTTTTGTATCTTTCAATTCATATTCTACCTTGGCTGGAAGTAAATCCATAGGAAATAAACCAGACTGCAAACGAATTTCGGTTTGATTCCATTTCCCAGTACTTAAAAAGACTACGAAATAAAATGGTGGTAGAAAGCCTTGGTAGCTTCCTCAAGTGAACCGGGGATTGAGTTGACTACCTTGGAAGGGACTGGTAGGCAAGATATTGAGAAGCAAATTCCATTAATGAATTTCAGGAAGGGGGAAGGGGATGCCTCGTTTTAGAATCGGAAATTTGGGAAGGTCCCCGGCAAAATCTTATTTGTTGCAACAGTGCTTGAGCAAGAGAACATCCCTATGTATATTATATTTTGTCCTTACACTTCTGAATAATTTGGTGAAGCCTAAATATCATATGTATAATAGATCTGTCCATATGTGAAACGCAGTTAATTACTAATTTTAAAAGGTAATGATACATTATCTGCAATAATGAATATTTAAGTATAGTCTACAAAATTTAAAGTTTTTATGTCAAAACAAAACCGGTATCTTTTAATTGAATTTTTAAAGGTCCGATATTACTAAAAAAAAAATTAAAAATCAACTAAGAGATGTTAATGTTGTGAGAATGAGAAACTTCTGGAGAACAGTCGTCTGAATATTGTTTTATAATGTGCCATAATCTGAAGCATGTAAAATTTCGACCCATTATTGTTCAAACCCCGGGAATTAGCCCAGTAATTTTTCCTTCTATTGTCCATAAAATTGCCAAATGACTAAATTAACTGACTTCATACTGTGGACCATCAATTGCATGGTATATTTCATTCGGGTGTAGTTCACAATTGCCTTTGTTCTTTAAAAAAATAAAGGGGAGACAAGAATTCACATTATAATACATTCCTTCAAGTCTAAACTTCTGTTACCAGCTGTCAAAATATCATTTTTCCCCCCAAGGGGAAAAAAAAGTTATTTTCCAGGGCAGGCATGTGCTTAGGTACTGCTGGTCTCTGGTAGAACGCCTTTTACATGATGCTGGAGGCAATTTAGTCTATTCATAACAGACTGCTGAGTTAGACCCATAGACCCCACGGTCACCCAAAGGAATCTAGAGCCCATCCCATTGATGTCTTCAATATTTCAGAGATATCTTGTTTCAGGACACTTTTGATGGCCCTCTCTGAAATTATTTGCTCTGTGGGAGCAAGGCTGGCTATACGGACAAACCACATATCAGAGAATATCAGGCTGATGTAGCGAAAATATCTCACTGACCCCAGTGTAATGTACGCCCAAATGAACTGTTTCTTTCTGCATCCCAAACTACATTCATCCAGTAAATCACATCAATCTACTCCCCCTTGTTTTTTTTAGAGTAGTCATCGGTTAAGAACCTAAACGCTCCGGTTTAATTAGGGTTTGAACCCTAAATCTACATTTCTGGTATTAGGGTTAGGGTTAGGATTGATCCGAATCGACTTCTCGAGGGGTGTTCCATTGTAAACTCAGTGGGCAAGAAAAAGGGAGCCCGGGACTGGCTGCTTCCCAAGTACCCATAGATCACAGTGGAATTTACTTATGAGTACATAGTGGTGTAAAGTAGGTATCAGTTTTTTACATATTTCTGTTTTGTCGTCGGTACTTGAAAGCGGATTAGAGCCAAAGTTGAACCCAAGCCATTCGGCAGTTCTGCTGCGCGAGCCCCATTGAAATGAATGGGAGCTGCGCGAGAGCACCAAGAGGCCTCGAGCGCGTCACTCGCTGGCAGCCAGCTTCCTTTTCAGCAGGGTTTGCTGAGCAGAAGGCAGGCGGCGCCCACAGTGGGCCTCCTCTCACCTGGGATGGCTCCCTAAAGTGCAGTCAGATTTTTCAGTTTCACTTATTGGGTGTGTGTGTGCGTGTGTGTAAGCCGCTAAGTATCACTTCTATCGAAATAAACAGTGTTTTTTTAAAAAAATGTTTAACGTTGAGTGGATGGTACTATTACTGAACTATTACGTTCAATGGCACTTATTTATTAGAAACTTAGAATTAAAGTTGTTTTAGTGGAGTGTGTCTTAGCTGAACCCATTTTATAAACCTTCGATCGAATCTATTAATTGAGCTGTGCTTCTCTATTTATTTCTAGCTTGAGGAAAACCTCCAGGATCATTGGCACAGATGTAACGACACAATGAGTCGCCTAAAGTCACACGTGCCCAAGACCGAAAAGGGGGAAGGGTCTCTCCTCTCCACCTTAAAAACAATCCGGCAATCTGCCACGATTCTTCTTCCTCTTTTAATCTGAAGGCTGCAATACTAAACAACAGGGCATTAGTCCCACTGCACTGTGACCTTTACTTCCAAGTAGACATGCATAAGGAGTGGGTTGCACGTCGTTCGACTTTGTGAAAAGAAAAAAAAGACACCTATATGGTACTCAAATTCAAGAGTAGGCTTGTACAAACTTCAGAACTTGTACTCAAATTCAAATTGTACTTGTACTCAGAACTTGTACTCAAATTCAAGAGTAGGCTTGTATAAAACTTGTACAAAACTTCAGAACCATCAGCACCGCCCCCCCTTCCAGATGACGCTTCATAATTATGGGAAATAATAGCATTTCTAACGCTCCTTTGAACAGGTGCCATCTTGTAAAGAAACATCGGGTTCCAGTCGAAGAGACAACAGATCCCATTTGTTTGTGGTTGCAGGCATTTGGCTAACTTAAAACGGACAAATTCGCCAGCCTGTCTCCGACATACTTCCCCCCCCCCTCCATATCCCGTGATCTCTCGAGCACCTGTAGCGAAAGTCCCGCCAAATCCAACGGGTATATCAGGGGAAATGTAGGGCGCCAGACCTTCAACCAATCACGCTGTGGGTCGGAAGGGCCGGTGCTGAACCTGGCCACTCACCCAGATGGGGAAACAGTGGTTCCGTTCAGCTGTGATGTGCTTTTCTGCAGGGTGGTCCAAGGTCCCTAAAATTACAGCAACAACCCCCCACCCCTTAAATCCCCACTAAGCACTTCCAAATAGAAGAACTGTTTCTGCAAATACATTTACGATGGGGAAGTCGTTGAACGCGCCAGCAGCTTGGCTCGATGAATTTTTGGACTTGTACACTTCCGTGGAGACTTCCGTGGTAAGCATGGAAAGCGCTTGTTCCGTGGTAAGCTGGAATCGTGGCATCACAGACCTCGAGTACTGGGCATTGTACAAACAGAGGGAGGTGGAGTAATGGAGTGAGCTCACCAGATGGCTCTACATTGGACGTATTCACTCGCTCTGGTCATTTGAATTTGGTACCGGGGAGGGAGGGAGGGACAATAATTGTACCTTAGATGCTAAAGACGGGTTAAAACTGATTGAGCCTCCCCGCTCCCAACTATTCTGGAGACTCTCTTGCCTCCTTTTCTGAGGTGCTGGAGAACAAGATCCGGTTGGCCATGCAGGAGAATCCCGCAGGTGCTGGGGTACTGCGCAGCTGCTGGTGGCATCCAGTCCTGAGCCACCACCTTCGAAATGTCCCCCAGAGCCCCCCACATGCCTTAGCTAAACGCTCAGCTGAAGGGCTATGCCTTTGAGCCTGTGGGTCACACTCCTGGAGTCTCTAGCCGGCTACCGCAGAGGTGGTGGCTCCTTTCTTCCCATCCCCGGTGGATCCCACTGGGCAGTCGTTGCCAAGGCTCCCCTGGCTGCCCTGAGGCTTTCACCGAATGGCTGGGAAGCAGGTCGAGAGATCCCTCTCGATTCCCGATTGGTAGGAATCATCAAAGCGCCAAGCCCATCCCGTCTGGTCTGCGCGTCACTTCCCAGCAAATAACCTCTAAACAGCCGCGAGCCTTACAGGAAAGAAACAAGCAAGTAGTGGTCGGCCAGCCTGGAGCATGGGTCGCAATGAACGCCGAAGGCTGCTTGGCACCCTTTGCCCGCCATCCTAAGTTCTGTCCTGACAGCCAACCTAAGCGTGAATGCTCAGAGGGAGGCCTCCCTAGAGCGCGTGGTTAGGATTCCAGTGGGCGCCGCGGAGGCCCCACCACCTCCAGATCAGGCAGGCTGAAGTCCCCTTCAGGGACTCCGCTATGGGCGCCGGGTCAATTTAGGATGAAGATCGACCCAGGCTGGACGGCTGGGGGAGTAAGCCGGCGGCCAGCGGGCCACACACGTGCCCATAGCAGGGGTCTCTCGAGGGGGGAGGGGGCTCCACAGCGGGCGGGCAGGCAGGCAGGCGGCGCGCTGACATCTGACCTTGGCCTTTTCCCACCCACAAAGGACCATCCGATTGCCGCCGCCAGCCGGCCTGCCACTATTGACATCCGGATGCCTCCTTGGCTCCTGCGTGTCAAGGGCGATGACCTGACCAAGGGACAGCAATTGACCCCGCTCACCCCCAGTCCCGCCCTTGGGACGGCCGCCCGGCGGCTCGGTGATGGATTCCCACTTAATCGCCCGCCCGGAATGCTTGCCCCCCTCCCTCTCCTCCAGGCCTATTGGAGGGCGCCCTGAAGGGACTTGATCGAAGCTCATTTCGCCAAGCACCCTCGCAGCAGGCAGGCGAACCCGCTTCAAGAAAGCGCCAACTTCTCTGCCCTGGCGCGGCGCGGGAGGGAGGAGACCCATTCGAGTTTGTCCTGACTTGTCGATCACACTCGCCTTGGCATATTCTGATCAATCCCACTTCGCATACTGGCTAGACGGGCACCCATACCAAGAATCCGGGCCCTCTTCACAACGGCAAACCAAACACAGGACAAGAAACGCTCTATTTCCAGGCCCTCCGACCCCCCAGCGCTCCTAGGGAAGCGCCCCCCCCCCCGTTTCTTCTTACAGCTTTGCTCTGTTTATCCCGGATCTTTATTTGGAGAAGGTCAAATGCATCTGCTATCAATGAAAACGGGCCGCGGAATATCTGCCTGAACACCCTATGCTTCTCCCCCCAAAAGAAAGTAGTTGAATTTATTTAGGGCGATAACGACTCACTGCTAGAGTTATCTAAGGATTCTGACTAGGTTCTGGTATAAAGATTTTAAAGAACCCCAAACAAAACAGAAACAGAAAGTGAAAGACAGGTTTTTCATCGCTTCAGACCCTCTTTTGTAATTAGAGTCGGAATGAGACCGTGGCTAGTTTGGACGCCCAGTCGGATCCCCGGCTGTTGTTGGCATTCATTACACCCGTAGGATTAAAACAAAATGCCAGATCCTCCATCTCCCAAAATGCTTTCTTCCCCCCGGTTCCCGTTTCTGTCCAGGATCACATCGATGGCAGTCCGAGGTGAGAGTTTGAAACTGGGTCTTGCCAAGCCTTGCCTCCGAAGCCTCCTTGGCGCTGGGCTTGTGTTGGGCTGCCTTAGAGTAAGCCCCCAGCCCCACCTTCTGAAACATGCCCGGCCCGAAGAAGAGATTTCACCGCAAGCAAATAAGAGCAAAACTTAAAGAGGGATGAAACTGTACCTTGGTAACTCAGACGCCTCTCTGGCTTCCCATTTGGTAAATGACGAAGGGGTTTTGGTGGCATATGAGACTAAAACAAGAGTTGGGTTTTTTCCCCTTTGTTCTACACAAACCCTGCGTTTGCACTGGGCTTAGTTGATAGACTACAGCGTTAATTAATACTGTGCTAATTTGAGTTAAGAGGAAGGGAGGTGGATCTTAGTGCTTTGAGACTGCGATGGGACACTGACCTCTAGTGGCGAGAGGCGGACATACAGGCCGGAGGAAGCCATCCCAAATGGAAAGAGCTACATGGATCTCAAGCTGAGGATCTTTGCATCCGATTTCCAGTTCGGCTGATGTTCAAATTGTCATAGGCATTTATTTTCTTTAAGTTCACAAGATGGATAGACAATCTGCTTATGATCAAATAAAGATGCCCATCCCATAAAGACAATACGTGTGGAAATCCATTCCTGGTTGAAGCAAGTAGTGAAATGTGATTGCTGCGGGGAGAGACGGCTCAGCAGTTTTTCGCACCACAAATTTACTTGGAAGTGAGTTCCACTTATCTCAATGGGAATTACAAGCAAGCGTAGTAGAGTGAGCGGGTTTAGGACATAAAGAACAAGGACTACGCAACTGAGTAGTTCCAGAGGTTCCACAGAACTAAATCGGTTTTACTTCTGAACGCAGTACTTACTGGCTAGCGGGAACCAGTGGGGTCCGAATCCGTGCCCTTTCGAGTGGAGGTAAATCTCACTGAGATCAATAATCCCAGACAAGGTGGCATAGAAGTTCGGCATGAAACACCTGGATTCCTTAATAAATGGGAGAGCCCTATAACGAACGTCGAACACTTGGAATTCCTGATGGAACAAGGCGACAGTTTTTAGTCGGAAATAAATCTTACTGACTTTGGTGTGACAAAACTGCATAGGATTTCAGTACTGGATGGGACTTTAAAAATATTTAATTTTAGTTAGTATATTTTCTAAACGCGGAACTTCCTTCTTAAACCACTTAACGTACACTTGGAAAGTTGCACCAGCGTCTTTCTTCCTGAGTCTACCCATCTGCAGAAAAACGATTCCTTTCCAAATGGGTTTTGGGAAACGAACTCTGAATCTAGCCAGGACTAGTTACTTGCTGTCTTTTCCTTCACATCCGTGGTTCCCAGTTTCCAGGGAACAGGGAGGGAGGGGGACTATACGACTCAAAATATGCGCAGGAGAAAACCTTCGACCTCTTTTTAAAAGGAAGCAAAAATACCTAAACAGTTTTGGTAAAATACTAAGCACTGAGTCCTCAGACTTTAAAATTATGTGAGATTTTATACTGACAACCTCCACCAAAATATCTGATAAGCTTCTCCCAGCCGCTTCCCAAAAAACCGAGGTTGGATCCTATATATTCGAAATATTTTTTCCTGGCCCGTCCCAACTATTCCCATGTTCAAATATCATCATGCTTGCATTCTATCTTTGACCGTCAACACACGCGCGCCTTACACAAGTGTTTGCAATGGTATACACCAAATCATACACGCGGGCGCGCACCTCCACACACGGAGGGTTCAACAATTATATGGCTGCATTCGTGTATTCAGGATTTAAAAGTTTTTCCAGGAACCCACTGGATGCCCTTAATGGCATAGAATTTCGCACATATTGCAGAGGGGACCTTTGCCGACTCAGGTGAGAAACGCCTGGCAAGCTGCATGAGTGAATATGAAGACTATCTGTGTGTCTGCGTGTGTGTCTGTCTGTCTGATTTCTAGGCCGCCTTTTTCCTTAGAGGGCTCAGGGCGGTTTACAACGATCAAAGTTCCAGTTTAAAATGAATAATACTAATAATAGTAAATCCGCAAAAAGTCGCGCGCAGAAAGAAGGGTGGCTTTAAACCGCTTAGACCCGGGGAATGAAACACTGGAAATGGAGCTCCAGGCCAAGGGTCTGGGGGAAGGGATGGTGGGTGGGGGGACTGACCGGGAGGTGGGAAGAAGAGCCGCTGAAGAAAGGGAAAAAGGCGTTTTCAGCGGCGGGGAAAGAACCCACCCTCCGCTAGGAGCGCCTGTCCGAGCACAGTCCGCCCTTCCCAGGCGTCTGGTCGTGAGCTGACCCGAGCAAGCGGGAGTGAGGGCGAGCGAGGCTCCTCAGGTAGCGCCGATAGAGGCGCGTCAAACCGCAGCAAGCCCGGCAGGGGGGCTGGGAGCGACCGAGCGGGTCTCTGGCGCCCCACTGACCAGCCCGCGGACAGACTGGCCCTCCTGGGCCCGGGAGCCGTGGGCAGGGCAGGGCAGGGCAGGGGGTGGCCCACGGGGGGGGGGGGGGGCCTTTCGCGCCCTCGCAAATAGCCCGTGGACCCGACAGGCTTCGTCGCTGCTCGCCGGGATTGTCGTGGGCGCAAAATCGGCGGAGCGGGAAGTCCTTCTGCCTCCTTGCCTCCTGGGGGCCGGGTGGGGGCGGGGGTTCCAACTTGGCTGCCAACTTGCCTGTCCAGCACTTGTCAAAAGTTCAGGGAAGCCGACCCGAGCGGAATTTCTGCCAGCTTCTTTGCCGGACGACGAGCCTGTCGGAGGCGGGTACCCCACCGCGCTTTCGGGGGCCGGTGAGCTTTCAGAGGAGGGGGAGCGGTCAGGCGCGCCATGCCAGGGCCGAACGTCTCCAAACCCGTGGGAGAGGCTCAGGGCCCTTTCAAATAGCCCCCCCCCCCCCATTCCATTCGGCTTCACGTCTGAGGGAGTCAGTGCGACCTTGAGCAGGTTTACTCATAAGTAGGCCCCACTGAGGTCAAAGGAATCTGTCCCCTAGCAGATGTCTTGAGGAATGCCACCTCGGCTTTCAGCCCCAGCCTCTCTGCCGAAGGCTTTCTCGGTGGGAGGTTGCTTTGTATTTCATTTCATTTCACATACACATTTTATTTTATTTTAGATCGCAAGAATTAGCATACTTAATAGTCACTCCCCCCTCCCAACCTGAATTATCTAATAATTTGCCCTTCAAATTTAATGTGAAGGGAAATTATCTCTCAGCTGCTTGGAGCCCTCAGATGTTTCTGAAAGAGTTTTAGTGTTATTGAAAGACAACAAGGCAGAATAAAATACTGGGGAAACAAAGCCCTTCTTTGCCCTTCTTTGCCTTTTAACTTTTCCTCCCTGTAAAATTTCATCAGCTCCAAAAAAATGGGTCACTGATTCCAAGGTGCACTCAAGGCAATTCCAACTTTGTCCATTCAGCTACAAGAGCTCACTGGGAGAAATCCTAACAAATTATATTCCACCAAAAGCACTTGATATAATGCATTCAATACCGTAATCACTATTTGATTTATCTTCTCTCTCATTTATCCATATGTATAGCATCACTTTTCTTTTAGAGAGCTGCATACATTCCTGGTGGCCTCCCATCTAGAAGCATTAGGCCTGCTTCAAACACAGCCTTCTTCTCTACCATCTCTTAGGAGTGCCTCCTCCTCCTCCTCTTCTTCTACAACCATCACCAAACTTGCAGCTGGCAGTGGTTCATCAGTGCACCTTTACTAGTATGGAAATGGTGCCATTGACTGAATGTGTGGCAACCATCAATCTGTTAAAGAAAGAGGAAAAAGAAGACAGGGAGGTGTGGTATAGCTTACTAATTAAAATACTGAGTTTTGAATTAGGAACCCTCTAGCTCAGGGGTTTCCAATTCTGGCCCTCCAGAAGTTCACAGACTATGATTCCCATCAGCCCCTGCAGGACTGAAGGGAATCATAGTCTGTGAACATCTGGAAAGCCAGAGTTGGACATTACCTGAACTTTCTGCCACACAGTTAGTAGACTGGCTTGCCTAAGCCGCTCTGTCTGCAATCTAATATTCAGCTGCATCACAAAATTGCTGCAAGGATTATAAACAACTTACAAAAACAATAACAATAACATTGTTTGTACTCATCCAGTGTATCAATACTATGATTTTCTTCTTATTCAGCAAGTATACAGTGCATGACAAGGTTCCAGTTAGGAAATCATGGAGATGAGGAAGGTCTCACCTCTTGATGGTAACCTCCATCTCTCAGTTACCAACTCTGGTTCAGGAGGTCATGCAAATATTACCATTTCACTGAGTTATGAGAACTATGGGAGTTCCCATAGGAAAACAATAGTCCTTTGAAAATCTTCACAAATTAATGAGAACTTTGAATGGGGTTTTCTTACACAGTCACCTCCATAATTGTTATCAATGGTTATCATTAGTGATATATATGTAGATTGCTCTGGAATGAAACATGAAAACTCTGCATCAGATTAACCCAAATCTGTGCCAAGAAAATTTGGATGGTTTAATATATTCCTGTCCTATAAGAGAATTTCTTTTGGCATGGCTCACATGGTGTTAAGTGTATCCTTAAACTTGCTTTGAAAAATGCTTTGCAAGATCTCCAAACCATTCGGCTTTAGGCTCAACAGTTACAAAATGGGTGTGGCTGTGGGAACTGTCATCTGATGAAAGCAAGCTTAGTCAATTTAACTCTACGTTTACCAAAATAAACTTCCATGTCAGTTGTACTATGTGAAGAGTGTCCCTTACATGTGAAGAACTAAAACTCAAATTCTGGGGTAAAAAGCAATATTTTCACTCTGTTGTATATACAGGTCCCAACTTTAGAACAATAAATAATCCAAAAATGAAAAGATGGGAAGGGAGATTATCTCTTATCCTCAAAATAATTGTATTGCCCTATAGAGATACAGAATAAAAAGGGGAATCAGAAACGAGATACTACAAAACTGTGACCAGTTGTAACAATACCACAGTAATTTTCATGTGGTAATCCAAGACTTCACACAATTCCAGTATATTTTAAGCTAAACACCTGAGTTACTTTTAGTTCAGATTGAATTCTTCCCATGTGGTTAGTCCAGAAAAACCCACCCAAAGAGAGGAGGGATTGTCCAAAGTGGGACCAAATGGTGCAGTGAGGTGACCAGGGAAGGATTTTTAGGAGAAAAGGGAAAGAGTCCCTAGACAGAGGGGGCTGCTATGGAGAAAGCTGGTAGCCTATAAGGCTAGCCAGCAAGACCTGAGAAAGAAGCCAAGAGAAAGGGAGCAGACAGGTATGGAAAGCAAATTCCATGAAGGGAAGCAGAGAAGGAGTGAAGGAGAGAATCATACTCTGCCTGGCTTCATGAAGAGGGTCTAGTGATTTCAGTGTCTGGTAGCTGTGGAAGGAAGGGATGGGGAATCTTGTGATTTCAGCATTGAAAGAAAACTTTGGAACTGAGCAAATTATAAAATGGAGGCCTTGGGATACTCTTTTATACCTTCTCCCCCTGATTCAGATTCCTTGTGGGGTATTTGTGGACTAATACCCTTACTGGGCCTGACAAAAACATCTCAGGACTTTATACTTCTGAGAAGCATGAATAGGAGAGGAAAGGAGCCTTCCTGCCTGGCCAAATGATTGACTGATGGCTTTTAACAGAGTTATGTGCATTTGCTGGTTATCATCAACGTGCCAGCATTAGACCATACATTGCCTTCGGAGAATCCCAGGAAAATGGGCTCTTGATCGGAAAGTAGAGTCCACCATTCATGAAAATATAACTTTTCTTCTAGCAATTGCTCTTTTGCTGTATTCAGCTTGATATCAAAGATGGAGGCTCTGTGAACTTCTGGCATTGATCCGGAATTCCGGATCATCTTCAAGGTGCTGGTACTGACCTTTAAGGCTTTACGCGGCCTGGGACCATCATATCTTCGAGACCGCATCACCCCATATGTCCCTGCACGGTCTCTTCGATCAGTAGAGGCCAATTTACTGGTGGTCCCTGGCCCCTCGGCGATACGGCTGGCCTCCACACGGGCCAGAGCATTTACGGCTCTGGCCCCGGCCTGGTGGAATGCTCTCCCGCCAACTGTCCGGGCCCTGTGGGACCTTGCTGAGTTCCACAGGGCCTGTAAGACGGAGTTGTTCCGCCGGGCCTTTGGAGGAACCGGCCGTTGAAGGTGCCCCCCCCTTCTCTGGCCCTGACATCTGGGCCAACTGTCATCTTAGACTCGCCATTCCTCCCTTTTGGAGGGGGAGGGAGTTTCTAGAATTGGAGCGTTGGATGCCATTGGACTAGAGATGCCATTGAACTAGAGTAGTAGATTGCTGAACGCTAATTATTTTATTGTAACTTATTATATTTACTAGATATGTTTTTACTAGATATTTACTAGATATTTACTAGATATATTTACTAGAGATGCCATTGAACTAGAGTAGTAGATTGCTGAACGCTAATTATTTTATTGTAACTTATTATATTTACTAGATATGTTTTTACGGTAGCCGCTGCTTTTAAATGTTTTAATTGTCTATATTGTTTCTTTTGTGTTGTACACCGCCCAGAGCCCTCCGGGGATGGGGCGGTATAGAAGTTAAATAAATAAATAAATAAATAAATAAATAAATAAATAAATAAATAAATAAATAAGGTTTGTAGAGCAGAGTTCCAAAACTGGAGGCAGTAGCAGGAAGGGGGCCTATGGGCAACACAATGAGTTTTAATTGAGCCTGTGCACCATTGAGCATGAATATCAACAATAGCTTTGAATAAGAGCGTATTTTCTGAATATGTGACATTAAGGTAGAACAATACTGCTTAGTTTTAACAAATTGGGTTTTTTTCAAGGCCCATAAATTCTATGAGCAATTCATGTCAACTCTGACTTATCAGCTGCTTTCACCTGTGTGGTGCCAGTGTGATGAAGTGGTTAAGAGCAGTGGATTCTAATCTGGACTATCAGGTTTGGTTTCCCTCTCCTCCATGTGAGCTCTCATCTAGTGGACTAAGTTTGTTTCTCTACTCTTCCACGTGACCCCTGCTTGGTGGCCTTCGGCTAGTCACAGTTGTCTCAAAACTCTCTCAGCCCCCACCTACCTCACAAGGTTTCTATTGTGGGGAGAGGAAGGGAAGGAGTTTTTAAGCTGCTTTGAGACTCCTTATAGGTGAGAAAAGCTCGGAATAAGTTCAAACTCCTCTTCTTCATTTGTGATCAAGTGATAATTAAAGAGTTAAATTGATGACTCATATTATTATGGACTCATTAGAGACACAAGAACACTCCTGAACCAAGGCCAGAATTGATTCTGTATTTACAAGTTTTCTCACTGAGCATTTGAGAAAGGTTCACTTTTAAAGCAACCTTTAAAAAAACCTCCCCCCCCCCCAGCCAAATGATTGTTTGGGTTCTGTTACCCAGCTTAACAGTGTACAAACTTATTTTTTTAGAGCAATGGGGAATTACTCGGCTTGGCAATGCAAGAGGTAGGCTGGGAGGGGATCTTTTTAGACTATGTATACCAGAAATGGCTTGAAACGTATCCGCAGAGAATTCACAAAAGAGACCAAATTGTAGTTTAAATATGTTTATATAAGTTTTGGTTGCAAACAATCACACAGTGAGATGTTAAGGCACATACACACAGTTCCTAAGTATATAGATAGGGAGGAAAAAATAGTTTGGATGATAGAATGGGAGTTGGGGAAGCAGGCGACTTACACGTTACTAACGATCTGCAGAGAAGGTCCAGAAGAAGGCAAGCAAAGGACGATATAGCGTGTCTCACTCCAACTTGACCAAGGGAGGTTCAGGTTAGAAATGAGCAATGAGCTTAAGGTGAGCAGGACTTTTACAGGGTGGATCGCTAGTTTGGCGGGAAAAGAGACCCTTTGCATTAGATTTTGTTTCTTGCCTCTATGCTGGTTGCAAGGCTGAGCTAATCAGCAGCTCTATCTATTGTTCTACCCCCCGGGACAATGGGGCCAATTGGTCCTAGATCAGGGGTAGGGAACCTGCGCTCTCCAGATGTTCAGGAACTACAATTCCCATCAGCCCCTACCAGCATGGCCAATTGGCCATGCTGACGGAGGCTGATGGGAATTGTAGTTCCTGAACATCTGGAGAGCCGCAGGTTCCCTACCCCTGTCCTAGATTATATCAGTGAAACCTTGAATGGTTTATGCAGAGATACTTCCTAAAGTCTCTGCCTTAAGTATTCAAATTTGGCTGAGGCTTGAGTGAATCAGGAAGAAGAAGAAGAGTTTGGATTTATATCCCCCCTTTCTCTCCTGCAGGAGACTCAAAGGGGCTTACAATCTCCTTGCCCTTCCCCCCTCACAACAAACACCCTGTGAGATAGGTGGGGCTGAGAGAGCTCCAAGAAGTTGTGACTAGCCCAAGGTCACCCAGGTGGCATGTGTGGGAGTGTACAGGCTAAACTGAATTCCCCAGATAAGCCTCCACAGCTCAGGCGGCAGAGCTGGGAATCAAACCCGATTCCTCCAGATTAGATACACGAGCTCTTAACCTCCTATGCCACTGCTGCTCCAGAAGGAAGGAAGGGATCTTGTTGTTAGGGAGATCGTATCTAGAGGTTGAGGAAATGCATGGAAGAAGCAATTGTTTGGAGAAATGTTTTCTCAAAAGCACAGTATCAGGGAGTTTCCAAAAACAGCTTAGCGAGGTGTGGTGTTCAGGAGTTCTGCAGATTCCATTATGTTAAAGGAGTACTCTGGCAGGGTGAGATAATCAAAAATTCATGTCCTTATTATGAGACGTCCAGATAGTATTGCCTGGATTTCTGCAAACAGATTGTTTTGCCTCAGGCTTGCTTTCAGTTTGGACACTCTGCTATCCACCCATACAAATATGGAAACTGGCATTTTGCAGCACACAGTGTAAGGAATAATATGAAAATCCAATAATTCATAAGGCAGGGGATGAAGGCCATGCTAACAGTTCCTTTGCCCTACATACGCTACACAACAGTAGCCTTGGCAGGAAATTGTTTAGAGACTGCATGTCTCCCGCCCCCACCAAGCAAATGCACTTGGGAATATTTTAGCTATAGATGGACAACAACTACATAAAATATTTGCAAGACACAATCAGGAGAACTGACCCAAATAGAAAAGGATGCTTGGTCAGGAGATCAGTTTTATAGTTCACATCAATCAACCAGACTTTCATCAACAGCAAGGGGCCAATATTAATGAACTCATACACATGAATCCTCAAAGAGGCTGTCCTTGAGCTGATGAAGTTTTACCACAATAGTTTCATTGAAAATAAACTAGAAAACTGGCTTGCTGAACTCTGACTTCTCCTGCACAGAATCTCATTTAACATTTTGAGCCAGGAAGAAAGGGCTGAAGAATTCATGCATAATACAGCTGAATATCACAAGTGGAACAAATCTGTATTCTGAATGAGGTAATTACAATTTTTGGTTGAGTTGTGCTTCACTCTGGAACTCTGTTTCTTGCTTGGTTCCATTTCAGCTTCATTTGCAATAAGTCAACAAGTTTCTTAGCCTAAGCTAACTAGAAAGAGAACATTTGCTCTGTACACAAGAAGTCCTTCTACGAAATTTCATATTCATGACACAACATTAGAATTGAGCAAAATCAGGGCTCGTACATTGTTGCCATATTTAGGTTTAAGTTGGAAACAAAGATCAGGTCATAATGTTATCTCAGGTGAATTGTTTATTTATTTAGATATTTGTACCATTTTTTTCCCAGTGGGATCTCAAAGCATCTGGCAGAATCATTCACATCTCCTCTACTTTATCCTCAGAACAAACCTGTAAGATGGGGGAGGCTAAGGCCCCTTCTGCACATGCAGAAATAATCCACTTTCAATCCACTTTCAATGCAGAACCCCAGAGATACCCAAGTGATGTGTCTTAGAGCAGCATTTAGCCTCCCATCATTTTGTGATGTACCTAGTTGAATTTGACCACATTATGTACTGTGTCATAGACTTTTAGGCAGCAGTAGGGCAAGCTCAGCAGGATGATGGCATGTTCTAGGTGATGGAGGGACCACAGGAGCAGAAAAGCAAGTCATGATCCTGAGGACTGGAACAGTTAGAGATGAGATAGCACATGAAGAGAATTCATGTGCTGAACAGCAGATGTCAATAGAGACAGCTTGTCTGGCTGTATGAATGCCAAATTTGTAGCATGAATCACTAGGGCACACTTGTCAGACAGTCTGTTGGTGAAGTTTGGTTGCATCTGGTTTAATTGTTTGTTAGAGAAAGGTGAGATTTACTGAAGGCAATGTTTACTGATGAACCCCTCCCCCCAAAGTTCTAGTTTCCTCCTCCCTGTAAATCAAGTTGTTAAGAAATTGTTCTGTTAAAAAAGAAGGAACAAAAAGAACCAGTTAGTTTTTCTTTAGAAGCAAATGATGAACATGAGTTTGAAAAAGGAGACCAAAATTACTTTCTTATGTAAGGTGAATCATGTTCCCATTATAAGGAGGAGTTTGTAGCTAACTGGTAGACTAGCATATCATGCAGCTAAGCCAAAATATATGAACTGAAAATGGGTAATGCTATTTGAAGTCCAGGGCAAAAAAATGGGCATAATTGCAAGATTGATTTGAGCTAAAGACTGGTTACTGTGATACTTCTGAAATATGACAAAGCAAGCCTCATATAGTCTAATGTGCACCAGATACTGGCCCGCTACATGTGTGAAGGTGAAAAGACTACTATGATAAACTACATATAAATGTATATTTTTAAAGTGCCATTTTGTCAACAAATAATACAGTTTACCTCCAGAGTGAGGCCCAGAAAGTTGTTGGAACAGGGGAGCCTCTTGATTGGCTGTGGCATTCTGATTGGGCAAGTGGCTGCATGATGCAGAGCGGGAAGATGTCAGACTCCTTGTCAGAACATTCTGTGAGGCTTTTTGGTTGAAAACATTGCTGATGTTAAGTGCTGCCTGCCTTTATCGGTGATAAACTAAACACTGAGGGGAGTAGATAAGCCAGAGAGTCACTGATTCTACTGGTTATCAGCCTGAGTGCTATGTGAAAGCCATCATACACAGGCACCATATACTGGTAGGGTTAGGTAAATTATGACTCAGACATTAATTTTGTTATTTTTTCCTTTTCTTAGAATTAGTTGATTTGAACAAAAAATTTTGCTATCATTTTAATTGATTTGTTATCTTTCCCCCAGATGTTGTTTGCTATGTAATGTGGTAAAATGTAGGGAGGCAAAAATGGAAATGAAGTGGAATGGTTCTCCCCGTCCATTTTTTTAAAACTGAAAACCAGCAGAAGAACCTAGATGAAACTCAATCTATTTTGGCATTCAGTGTTGCTTGTGTATTCTCAGTATTGGTATATCATGCACTATGGGTTTACTTGGAAACCTGTAGAAAAGGCATTATTTAAGGGGAGAAGCAGCAGAAACAACAACAGTGACAGCAGTCATCACCCTGCCCCATGGGAGCTGAACCCAGGAGAGTGAGGGCAGAATTGGGCTTATTGAGACTATTACTGAGCTCAAGTTTTCCTTGCAAATCTATCAAAACAGAAGGTTATTAATGCAACCACACACTGTGAAAAGCACACGATTATAGTCAGAGGCGGCACAGTGTTATAGCAACGCTGAACTTGGGAACTGGAGATAATACAAATAGAGGTATAATGTCACAACACACATCCCAGCCTTCCCCTCGCATTGTCAGGTACCTACTCTGGGAAAAGGCAAGGAGGTCCTGCTGTTCCAGAGTTGCAAAATGGGATTTCTAAAGAAGGAAGCAATTCTAAGCTGTCACCAAAGGAATGTGCTGCTGCCGCTGGGAGACTGAAATGCATGGTGACATTGAGCAGTCAGATTTTCAGGGGCAGATATTAGCAAAGGCTAGGGTAGATCCCAGCTTTATGCTAAGAACAGGTGAGCTGCATGACCCCACAGTCTCTTCTGAACTGAAACATGGTGTGCTGAGGACACTGACACTAATCACAGTAGCTACCTTTACAGACCCAGGCTGGATGACCAGGGGAAAGGGGGAATGGAGCATGAAGGGAGAGTAGGTGGTCTGATTTAGCACTATACTTAAATGCTCTGAGAAAGGATGTTGACCCTGTGCCTCTCTTCCTCCAGGGGGTAAGTAAACCCATGGAAAAACAGGACAGCAAACAAAGCAGCTGTTATCATCCTTTGCTAACTTGGGAATTTCACATTTCTGCATTAAACACCTTGCAACCTTATAAGGAGGACATACAGCCCAAGTTCTAATGTTATGAGCTCTGGAGAAGGTACTTTGCATTGGGTCTTCTTGAGCTTCTTCTCATCTGTAAACCAGATTAAGGAATGACCATGTCCAGGGTTTGGCTAAATCAGTGTTTCAAACTTATTTGGAATCCAACAGATATTCTGCCTTGTTAGGTGCTGGCAATGAGCATGGCTAGGCTAAAAGGGCAGGCTTACAAAGGAGACTTATCATGGGGGAGAGACAGGAAGTCTATGAGGCAATGAAGCTCTATCTCTCCACCATTCTAGCTTCCATTTCATTGCTTGTCCTTCAACATATTTTTCACATATCATCAAAGTTCTCCACCATCACAGGTGCTTTACATTTGTCTTTGCATTTAATAATGAAAGAAGCTTGGTACCAAGTACCAAATATTGGACATATAATGAACTACCAGGCAATGTTAACAAGGTACTGGGATCAGTGAAGGCCAGTACTTGTACTCTGAATCCTTGTCCATTCAGGCTGCTAAAATCATGTAAGGACCACATCAATAAATCCTTATTATCTATTATAAATCAGTTCATCTTCCCTTGGTCATTTATAGAGGCGGTTATCTGCCTGCTAAAAACCCATTCCTACAGAAAAATGATGTGGCCAATTATTGTCCGGTCTCTAACTTGCTCTTCCTGGGCAAAGTGATTGAGAAAACAGCAGCAGACCTACTCCAGATCATCTTGGATAACACACCTACTCTAGACTGGATTCAGGTTGGGCCTTGGGACAGAGACAGCTTTGCTGAGGACCTCTGTCTGAGTATAGAGAAACACCATGCCTCTTTGTTGCTGATATCTGACTTACCTTCAGTTTTTGATACAGAAGAATGTACCATCTTGTTGAGGTGCTGGGAGGCAGCAGTAGGTATCACAGGATATATGCTGGTTTAAATAATTCCTCGCAGACTCGACTCAGACAGTTGTTATTGGAAACCAGTTATCATCTGTATGGGACCTAACCTGCAGAGTTCCACAGAGTCCCCCATGCTTTTCAATCTTTATGTAAAGCACATAGGAAATAATTATACACAAATTTGTTATCAATATATACTGTATACTGGTCTTCTCTCAAAATCACTTCAGAAAATCCAATTGGTGTAGAATCTTGAAGCTCAGCTCTTAATAGGAGCTAGACAGAGCACACATATTACTTCTATTCTATAGTGACCGATTAAACACAATGTGCTTGCTGCAAGATGGGGGTGAATGTCTGTCACAGCAAGATTTCTGGTATGGACTGGTTTCCTCAAGTCCCACTTTCACTTTCCATTCTCTCTGCAGTAAGCAAGACCACTCCTAGCATCACTTTTAGTTTGCTTTGCCACCAGAGTGGGGCAGGTTTACCAGTGAGCACAGCTTTGTGCACACATCTTCCTAGGGCCAGCCTTCCCTCTCCTTCATGTTGCTTTGCATGCCTTCCCTCCCTCCCTCCCTCCCTCCCATGTTGCTGACTGCTTCAAGTAACAAAAGAAAACTCACTCACACAACACTGACCTCTAATTCTCTTGATATTTTGAGATATCGATATACAAAGAGCTTGGAAATAATAAGCCTCTGTCCTCTGGTGGCATCAGCACCAGCAGCAGTAAGTGTTGTGTGGAGGGTAGGGTAGGGTAAGGTTGGGGGAGAGAATATTTGCTGTAGGCCAGTCCCCTTCTTTAGCAGCCTGTGGTGAAGGAATTACTTTTCCTCTTTCATCAGAGACTGGGGAGGATTATTTTTGGAACAATAATATCAACATAAGTGCAACTTAAAGGGCTAAGCCAGCAGTCTTGACTACTGGGTGTAATGAGATCTGTGCCTTTAAGAATAACTTGATGGGCAGAGTTAAGAGAACCAGCCCTGGAGAGCTCTCTGCAGATCAACTCTGGGGAAAAGAGAGAGTGCCTCCTTGCATGTAAACATAGAAATGCAAGAGAGCCCTGTGCAAGCCCAGTGAGTAGAGAAGAATCCCAAGGTAAGTGTTCCATTCATAATGGGCCAATCACTCCAATGGCTGCCCATCAGCTACCGGACTCAACTTAAGGCATTGGCTATTACATAAAAAGTACTTTATGGCCTTGGACCTTCATATCTTCTAGACTCCCTATACATTACAAAGACAGCTTCACTCATGTTAGCAGTGCCTTCTGCAGGTGTCAGCCTACAAATGGGCAAAATCAACAACTGCCTGTACACATGCCTTCTCCACTGTGGCCCCCATCTTATGGAATGGCTTGCCTGAAGAGGTCGGGAAGGCTCCTACTCTTCCACAAATGATGCACATCTGAATGATTCAATAGGACTTTTCTATGTAGGCAATAGAGTTGTATTGTACTAAGAGATTCACAAAGTTAGAAGAAGAGTTTGAATTTATGCCCTGCCTTTCTCTCCTGTAAGGAGTCTCAAGGCGGCTTACAAACTCCTTTTTCCTTCCTCTTCCCACAACAGACACCTTGTGAGGTATGTGGGGCTGAGAGAGTTTGGAGAGAACTGTGTCTAGCCCAAGGTCCCCCAGCAGGGTTCATATGAAGGCACAGGGAATCAAACCTGGTTTTCCAGATTAGAGTCCACCTGCTCTTTACCACTACACCATGCTGCCTCTCTTGCATAAATCATTAATGAATGTGGTCTATACTACCATGCTTCCACAATATGTTTATAAGAACAGAGTCAATTTAATTCTTTATCTTCCATGATTATAGAATAATAGGTAGATCATATAACAGCATGGACTCTCAGCCAAACTTGAAATCCAAAGAAGGGGAAAAATACATTCATGCTGAAAAATTCTTGACCTTCCTGGCAAATTTGAAGGTTTCTGTATTGTATACCAAGTTTTAAAACACCAGCATGGGTTTGAGAACTGTCTCTGACATATTAACTATGTGCCATGGAATGTATTTACTTTTCTTAGATTTATACCACTGGGAGTTCTTGATGGAAGATATCAAAACATACCTTTTTCATATTACACTGTGATTCTGGAGTAGCTGAAATATGTATTTTATTTTCCATTTATTAAAGATGTCCAGAAGGACTCCCTTCCTTTGTTGGTGTAGGGACATAATTATTGATGTATATTTCAAGAAGCATAGATAGCCTCTTTGGCCTTGATTCTGGTTAAAAAGTATCAGAATGATATAAAAATAATACGCTAGACTATTGCTTGGGTTATTTTTTGAGTATATCTACTAGAGATTGTAAATATACATTATGAGTTAGTTTTATGAATTGTTAGCTTGTATGTGTGTTTTTGTTGCATATTGTTTTGGTTAAAGCCTATGTTAAGATGAATAAACCTGAATGGAGTTGAACTTATAAGTAAGAAATATCTTTAATACCAGATTTTGACAATGCCTTAGAATTCCACATTACAAAGTCAGCTTCCACTCATCACATTCTTGTGAGACCAATTGTTTAGTCTCTGTTTCACAGAAAAATATAAATTGACCCCCTTCGGGTATTATAAACAGCCCAATTTTAGGCCTACTTATAAAGAAAAAAGTACCATTGAGTCAAATGGGGTTTGTTCTTGAGTTAATGCTCCCTGACTGCAAAAATTTAACTGCACTAGCCAGTTCAGATTACTCTGGAATACAAACCCCAAACTGCTCCAGAGTGTTTGGAAGCAGAAAATCTGATCCACTTCAATTGCATAAGTTCTGTTTGAATTGGATGGAACATTAATTACATGTAAATCTACATATGCTCAGAATCCCACTTGAAACCCACACTAAAGCTCATTTTAGTATGCAGTTTTAGCAGTTTTTATATGATATCCTTGTTAATTCATTACTGCTTTAAGTTTTTCAAATTAAAATAATTTAACTCTATAAATCTATTAAACAGTTTTTATATAGCAGCTTTCTCCTTTGGAGATTTTTTAGAAGCCTATATATCTATTTTTTCATCAAGTTACAACTAATTTACAGTGATCCCGTAGGGTTTTCACGGCAAGAGACCTGCAGAGGTGATTTGCCATTCTGCCTCCATATCACACCCTTGGTATTTTTAAGAGATCTCCCATTCAAATACTTGCCAGGGTTGAGATTGTGTCAAGGTCACCCAGCAAGTTTCCATGACAGAGTGAGGATTTGTATCTGGAGACAGGGGTACTGCAGTCCTGAGGAGGGGACTGGCATAGGCTCTGTCTTTCCTGACTGCTTTAGGAAAAGTGTAGCTGCTTGTTGTGCATTTTAATGACTGACAGGGAAACTTGCCCAGGCAGATCTTTTCCCTATTGATACCACTGAGCCAGTACAGGAAACTGCTTCTACTGTCTGTACTGCTAGGATACCTTTTAGGTAAGAGAGGACAAATAGAGACACCGCTTCCTAAAAACAGAGCCTCCCTATCCCAGGTCAGGTCTGGCTGGTAACATCTCCCCAAAAAACCTGATAGGTGACCTTGAACCAATCACAGTCTCAGCTATTGCCTATTGTGGGGACTGAAGTAAAGGTGATTGTAAGCCATTGTAAGCCATGGGGTATAAAAACCAACCTCCTCCTCCTCCTCCTCCTCCTCCTCCTCCTTCTGCTACTGCTTCTTTGTCTTCTGCTTCTGCTGCTTTGGGAAGCCTTACACTGGACCTCATAGGACAAAAGGCCAAGTACTGTAGTTATCCAGAATTGTCCTTGGCATGGGTTTCCACATCTTAGTACTAGCACATGCTTGCTGACAAGCATCAAGTTTTCTAATTCCAATGGCCATACATGCGTGCCCCCGGTCATATTGCACCTTTTGGGCTAGTTGTGCTTTGCGTGACCAACCCTGTCAGGTCTGCAAGGGGGCCAGTAGACATACTGGCCCCCTTGCAGACCTGAAAGGGTTGGTCACGCAACTGTTGTATATATCCTGGGGCCAGCAGTCATCCTTCTTCCTCCAGACCTGCCCATCTGACCTCTACCATGCCTAGGATCCCTCTTAGTTTGTTGTCATACAACAGTTCAAACCTGTGGACATCTAAGAGGCTCCCTCACAGAAAACAGTAAGTAGTCAAGGTTAAAGGCCAGGTCTCACTGACTGTGTGCCAGCTTCTGCAGCCTTGCCTTTAACATCTAGTTAAATCTTTCAACGAGCCCCTTTGTCCATGGATGGAATGTTGAAGTAAAACAAGTGCTACATAATGGGTGACATAGTATGCCATAGTTGGTCCGAAGTTTCTGTGGTAGGTTTACTTGAGTAAAGAAGTGGATTAGGGCTTTTGTCACCCCTATAGTTTGTATGCTGTGGATGGGTACAACTTCTGGGAAATGGGTGACATAATCCATACCAGAACCAAGAGGTACCAGAAGTCTCAGAGGGTACAGTGTAGGGGTCTTACAACTGTGATTGTTTTTAGTGGTGTCTGGATTATGGTCATCAGAGAGGGGACCAGATGGTGACCCATTGTCATAGTGGGGACCAGATGGAGACCCATTGACAGTGCAAGTCCAGCAAAAATCATTTAAATTCTCAGGTTACTGAAGGTCAGAATAAGTGTGCCAATGTGCTTTTAGTCCCTTAGTGCCTGGTCCAAACATAGTCATGGATGAGAGACAGCACCTCTCCACCTTCAAGAGTATGGCACAGATCCTGTACCAGGGCCATCTAAGTCTCCTGATGCTGCTGGGTTACATCTTGTAGCAAGTATTCTTGATGCTCAGCCAACCACTGACTAAACTGTAAAGTCCATGCTAGTTAAAGGAGGAGCAGGATTGGTCCCCACCTCAACTTTCTTGGAGCCCTAGTTCCTGCTGATCCTGTAGCCCCAGGGTTCTAAGCAGTGGCTAGCTGCTAGTCTGACTGAGTGGAGTTGGTAAATATGGGAGTGGCTATCTTAGAGTGGGGCCAGTGCCTGAATTCTCCACCAAGCGGGGGGGGGGGGGCGTATCAGAATTCAGAACATAAGGATACTCTAGGAATTTTTAAATCTCTGTGGTTTCACCTATAGAAAATTTTAAATTCCTAGATCTTCACCACATCATTTCCTGTTCTGAAACAAACTAGTCTCAGGCTACATTCTGCCTGATCTCCCTGCCTGATGTTCATTCAAGCTGCCACTCAAAAACAGCAGCCAATCAGCACACTCAGAGATGCTTCTGAAGTAAATACAGAAGTCCCGTGGTTGTGTGGAGCAAACTGGAGCATTTCCTCCTGGTTTTCAATGGGATTCCTTCAAAAAGCGAGCAGCTATGTGGACAGACACCCTGGGATAAAATAGACCCAGGTTAAAAAAAAAATGGTGGTGCACAAATATAATTTTGCCATGTGAAAACGACCTAGGTTTGAAATGCCAGCTTCTGCAGAGGAAATGAATATTGCATACTTTGTGTATTACAGGAAACCAGAGGTGGTCTTCAGCATTCCCTGATTGTGCTTCATGTTAGTAAAGAGGGAAGGGAAAGAGGAGTGTGTCTAGCCAAAAGCCTGGTTTCAGGATTAAAGTTGACTAGGCCTGATGTGCTGATTGGCTGCTGTTTTTGAGTGGCAGCTTGAATGAACATCAGGCAGGGAGATCAGGCAGCTGGGAGGGGAAAAATAAACTGGTCCTACTCCCAATTGGTTTTTGCACGGTAACAGGCACAAGCAGGGTCACACCGGGATTTTTAAAAAGAACCTCCAAACTGGTGATTTTTTAAAATCCCAGGTTAAGGTAAATATTGTGGAGCAACACTGGGGCAGGTCCGCTTTAGAATCGGGAACCGTGAGGAATTCTCAGCTGCACAGGGATATTTTTCTTGCTCAACCCAGGATATTTTGACCGTGTGGAAACAGCTATAGAAAACAAACTCAGGTTAACGTGTGTGCCTTTTTTAAAAAACCAGAACTGGTTTTAAACCAACATCACCTCATTGTGCTCATGTGAGCAGAGAGATGGAAGAAGAGTGACACGTTCATAAAAGTCTGGCACAAGGCAGTCTGTGCATGTTTCGGCTTAATGGTTGTCATAAGTTCTAGAATGGGGAGAAAGAAGAAATAGCAAAGTAAACGAACAAACAAATGGCCACTTGAAGTGTTGTCAAAATGCAGTCCCAAGTTTCCTTAGGAAGTTGATTTTTGTCTCAGTTTTCCTTCAGCTGCAGCCTCTCAAGCCCAAACTAGAAGTCCACCCAACATAGGCAAGTATAAAGAACATTCCTCTCTCCTCTAATTTTTATGGTAATGTCATGCCTTGTTGCTCCAAAGGATTACCTGGGTTGGGAGCCAAGCTTTTGAGTCCCTCCATGACTTCTCAGACCTTATGCTGCAGAGGTTGTAGGAGAGACTCCATGTTTGGTATGAGAGCTGGCAAAAATTAAGACTGGGCTAGGTTCTCTTTTGGGTTTTCTGTTCACATTGGCTCTATTCTTTGGCTTCCTGAGAGTTCATCAAAATTCTGACCATTTTTAACTATTGAAGCTTGCAAGACAATAGCTGGCTGGACAATGCAGAAATCTCCCTCCCATTCAGGCTTCTCTCCAGACCTAATCATAAATATGAGACAAGGCCATCGCACACCCCTGGCCTTTGTCAATAGACAATAAATCAGGTTTTCTGCTCAAATAATTCAATCATCCTGCCCAGATTTGCCCTACCATCCCTTAACCTATCTTCTCTATCTCCTTCCTTATGATAATTTTTGGATTTCCACTTTTTCATTTTCACCTTTACAGAAATCCAAATCTGCTAATAATAGCTAGGATTCTGACTTTTCCCTGATCAGAGTGAAGATTCTGATGTTCCTCTGATCACAGACCACAGTGCTTTTTCTTCTGTTATTTTTATATGTTCAACAAAAATTCCAAGTTCTTCCCTGGGGTATTGCACAATCTTGCTCTTGCATCAGGACACAAGATCCATAGATTGGGGTCTGAGGCTGCACTTATGAAACCAGTATTCATGCGTATAATAATAATTTCCAGTAATATTTAGATCACTGGAAGGAACTGTTCTGGCATTTTTTGTAGAATAGATTGTTGCAGATAATCACTTCTTCAGTGTTGGCTCACTATTTGGAAGAAAAAAAAACCCCCTTCCAGTAAGATTTCTTGTTAACTGAGCATCTGAAAATTTCAGTGCATTCATTTCCATCTGGTTGTAGAGCCCTCTCTAAACTCCTATTATGTTCCCTCCCTAATTTCTCCTTTTTTCTGATTAGATGACACATCCTCAAACATGGTAATCAGAGGGAACTGGAAACCCAAGAAATGAGAAGCCATTGTGAGAAAAGAGATGACTGATGGTCATTAAAGCCCAGCTGATCAGCTCCTCCCAGTGCAGAAAACAATAGGTCATATCAGGTGCAATATAATATAATAGCAGGATTTAAAGATTTGCCAGGACCATGTGTTCCAATTACAGAGAGCTAGCAGTGCCATTCAAATATTAAAGAATGGGACAACTGCATCAATAAACAGCAATGCAGAAAAAACTGAATACACAAAAGCAGCTGTAATAACATTGTTGCTTAACTATTTACTATGTGGAAAGTGACAGATGAGGAATATGAAGAGGGTGCTGCAGACTGCTTAGAAAATTAAGAGCGCCCTGTATTTTTCACGAGATGATGCATTTTTGTGGCAGATTTTTTGCAAAAGAGGGGATTGCTTCACATTAATACCTGTAAGCAGAAACGTAGCAAGAATTGGAACAATATGCTACAGCTTTGGTTTGAGCAGAATTCTATAGTTTTCACCTTAAGCCTGAACCCATGACTTGAGAAAGGGACTGCATATTAAAACATTATAGAGATTTGTATTCAGATAACAATTAAAGAAGATCCAACCCTAATCCCACCTTTTCTTTACTATAACTATAGATTAGCTAAAATAATTTGACTCCAATAATGTCCAACATTCCCTACCTTCAGAAACGCGCAGATCTGATTATGCTGGTGCTTCGCTGTGTGGTTTTGGTTTCCTGGGGATAGAGGCATTCAATTCAGAGGGTGTGTGTGTGTGCGGCAGGTGGGGACAGTGCAGCCATGCTGCCTCCAGAGGTGTTCAGAAATGCAGCTGCCAGGAAAACAAATGAAAACTCCTACTGGCTGTGAAAAGTCACATTCAGGGTAACAGCTTATGTTACCCTTTTTGGTGGCATGAGGTGGCACCCAAAATAGGGGATGTTCCTGGGCTGAAGAGACTCTGGAAGTTGGAAATGCACCCACGCTTGGAAATGCCCCCAGAATGCCCCCATTCATGCCAGCAAAGCCTACTGTGGTGGAGGACCAGCAGTGCAAGGGAAAACTTCTGCATTTGGCTACTGCAGAGCCACATGGTGCCCCACCACCGACATAACTGTCCCTGCATTGGCATCTGTGCCTGTTTGGGTGGCACAAATAACAATGATGCTGGCACAGGGATCACATTGTTTCCAATGTGGCTTTTGTACCCCTTTTGGATTGCACTGTCAGAAAGATAGTTAAGAGGAGAAAGTGACTCTGTGGTATGACAGGGAAGTCGTTGACTGGAAAACTTGGCCAGACTTTCCACCTGACAGGATTGGCTCAACTGGTATTTCTGTCCACTGCATTCCCATTTGTTGCCAAGCAAGGGCTTTTTTTAATTGTGTGAGCTGTTCCATTCTCTCAGCTCTGCTAGCTCGGAAAGGCCAACTTTGCTGTTACCTGCTGATGGGTATGCAGATCTGTGCAGACTTGAAGAGGGAAGAGTGACAGAGAGCCAAACTTTTGATACTTAACCATAGACTGCAAATCTGTGATATAGAGGATAACAGAGGGAAACGCTTTCTTATTTTAGGTGGCAGGTAAGGTAGTATAGACTGGTGGGGCTAAGAAATATTAATACCAGAAACAGAAGACACTCATAGAGCTCCACCTGGTATTTGTACTTACTGTGTATCTCCTCATAAATATCATCTGTACTCCCCACTTTATTTGAGTACTTCTAGGAAAGAAGCTTTTATCATCTGTCACATATAACTTAGAGCCCAGTTACTGACACTACCAGCAGCAAGAGGGACAAGAACATGATGTGTTTTCTTAAATTTTGCACACAAACCAGAACTGTGCATTTCATCACAGGCTTTAAATTTAAAATGCCATGGGTTTTAATGATGAATTGGTTTGAGATCCAATTGATCTAAAAAGCTGGGTATACATCCCAGAAATACATAATAGCTCCCAGTGTAGCACCCCAGCTCCCTAAATGAAAATTTCTGTATTATAATTCAGGAATAGCAATAAGATATTCAATTTAAGACACATTCTTTTAACTGATCAATAGTACAATGTCATTGTATGCTTTGACTCCACCCTATTGTTCCCTTTGTCCAAGTGGTGAAAAGTTCCAGGGATCAGCACTTACATAGTTGATTTTCCTTTGGAGGAGAGAGCACTGGAGACTTGTGGTGTTTTTGCAACAGGCATCGAAAGAGATCCTTTACCTCGCAGATGCTTCAGTCAACCCATAGCAGAGGCTCTCTGTTTCTATCTCTGTCCTTCCAGCATCAGAATGGTGTTCTCCATCTGCCCCCACTCTCACACACAACAGGCCTGCTTCCTTCAGCTAAGAAAGCATTTTCTCCCGAAGCCATGACGACTTGCTTGACCACAGTCCCACTGAGGGGAATATCCACAATAATTAATTCACATAACCATTGCTTTTATTGTATAGAACAGATCAGGATCCAAGTTTGCTACACTAGTCACACTTTTTTTGAGAATAAATTCTGTCAAATGTGGCTATGTTTAATTTCAGCTGGCCCATATGCCAGAATAAAGTGACATGGACAAATCTAGGGCCTTACCTTGACATAACTACTAGTTGACTTCAGGTCAGTGAAAACCAATTACTAAGGAATCTAGAATTTGAAGTTTGAGTCAATGGGTCTTTATTTATTGGCAAGATTGCACCAGGTAAACAGATATAGCTGTGCATGTTGTGACCTATGGATTACATAGGAATATGCTGCCACAGGAGGTAGTGATGGCCACTAATCTGGATAGCTTTAAAAGGGGCTTGGACAGATTTATGGAGGAGAAGTTGATGTATGGCTACCAATCTTGATCCTCCTTGATCTGAGATTGCAAATGCCTTAGCAGACCAGGTGCTTGGGAGCAGCAGCAGGAGAAGGCCATTGCTTTCACATCCTACATGTGAGCTCCCAAAGGCATCTGGTGGGCCACTGCGAGTGCTGGACTAGATGGACTCTGGTCTGTTCCAGCAGGCTCTTTCTAATGTTCTTATCAGACAATAGGCACTTCATTAGTTTATGACACATGAAGGACACTTTTGTAAATCTCAACTGGATTCTGCACAGCATATTTATAATGAGTTGCAATCGTTATAAATGAACTTGTTTAAATGGGAAACAAATTCATTTATAATGATTGAAACTTATTATAAATATGCTGTGCGGAATCCACTTTAGAAAACTGACTTATGTGGTATATTGGGATATATTTTGGTATATTGGGTATATTGGGATATATATTGGGGTCTATAAGGGATGGCGGATCAACTCTTCTTGTTAAGCTTTACTCAAACACCGGGCCTTTCCCCACTTACCTTAAGCCCCGCGCTACTCGAGGAGAGTAGCGCGGGGTCCCTCGGCACTCCCCACTGAGAGGGGCGGCGACAGCGCAGCCACCCCAAAGCTGCTGCTGTCGCGCCCCTCAGTGCGCAGCATCCCAGGCGCTCTTCTTAACGGCGCCTTTTGATGACCCCGCGGGGTTGTGGGGACGGCGCGCCTGGGATGCTGCGCACTGAGAGCAGCGCGCGGCATAGAGGGGAAGGACAAGAGTGGGGAAAGGCCCACCATCTTCAATCATCATCTATGCATTCAATCCTCCATAAGAAGAAAACCCACTGCTTTGTCCGTTTTATACCCTTGGGGTGCCCTCTGTGTTTTCTTCAGACTTCAGGGTGAATAAATCTGAATATTCCAGGCCCCTATCCTCTGTTGTTCTTCCTGTCCTGCAGTTGTTCTTCCTGTCCTGCAGACTGACTGGGATGGGAATATTTATTTTTAATGACTGATTTCTTTATAGAGTAATACATGCAACCACATTCTATATATATTTACTCAAAATTGAATCCTTATGTTTCCAGAAACACCTCCTTCATTAGAATATGGCCCCATTTTATTGACCTCTTGATCATCCTGAGACCAAATTCAGAATTACGTATATAATGGGAGAGGGAGAAGTAGTTCTTTATCAGTTTTGCTTCACATAATACATTCTTTGACAAAATTCAAGCCACACTGAGGACATGGAAAATCTTCCTCTTATTTTGCTTCAGTTTGTTTTTATTCCAGATCTATAAAGAGAGATGACTGTACCACAGGAGCTATTCCTAACACTTATTTTTGTTTTCACATTATGAAATAGATGGTCTGTGTAGCAGTCCTAGTAGCCCCAACTAGCCTGATCTCATGAGAACATGGAAGATAAGCAGGTCTGTACTTGGATTGGAGACCACTAAGGAACATTGGGGCTGCTATGCAGAGGAAGGAAATGACAAATCATCTCTGCTCACTTCTTGCCTTGACATGTGACTTGATTAACCAGGGCTGACCCCACTTAGCAACTGATATGATGAGACTGGGCTAGCTCAGGCTATCCAAGTCAGGACTGTGAACACAAACATGCTAGCAACTGTAATAGTCCTACCAGAAGCCACCCTGTATGAGTGTTTTTTTAACTTGCTTTTTCTGTTATGTCTTTCCTGGAAATCTTAATGAGATTCTGCTATGAATTTTAGATGAGGAAGCTTATTAAAAGAAGAAAATTATTTTTTCCAAAAGAATCCTTCTTATGGTGCTGATTTTATACTAATATTTCTAATCCCTAAAACTTAAAGATAGAGTTAATCACGTTTTTATAATGTTCTTCTCTTTGGAAAACCTTATTTTAATATGACAGATATCTTCGTACTCTAGCTTTCCAGAATGCAGAAGAGTGTCACTGATCCATAAGATTTGAGGAACCAAAATTTTAACCTGCAGTTAAAAAACCTCTCTCCAAAATAGAACATGTAGGAGAACCGTAAAATAGTTTATTAAAATAGTTCCAGATTATACACTAATCTGATATAAGAAATCTTGGGGATGACCCATACAAGTGGATACATTTTCTGATTTGGATTGCCTTATGATGTCAGCTGGCTACAATAATGGCTAGTTCATCCATACAGCAGATTCAAGCTTTTCTTGGACTGGATGTTTTTTTTTAATGTAGCCACTTTCAAACATTACACAAACTGCAGGGAACTACTTTTCTATGAGCAGCTCCCATGCAGATGGTGTAATGTTTAAAATATTTATTTTAGTTTATTTATACCTGCCCATTCCCAACTGAGATAGGCTCAAGGTGGCTTCTGACAAATATACATATGAAATGCAATATGTAATATGAGTTAAAACCGAGAATGAAACTATGATCACTAACTTGAGTTAAAAGGTGTTGTTCTAACTTCATACCTTCTATATACAATACTGACTGTTACTAATGGTGAGCTGGTTTATAATCAGTCATAGGCCAATAATGACCCAGGTTTCTGCAAGAAGTTGAGACAAGAAGGAACCAAAGAAAAAGAAGCCAACATGAGAGAACAAAAGAAAGAAAAGGAAGTGAGAGGGAAGGAGGGAAAGGGAGGGGAAAAGAGAAGGGGAAGGAAAAGGGAAGGGAGGGAAGGCCAGCTGATTTGTTTCTTCACCACTATGCCTGGCAAAACATCTCTGTCTTATAGACCCTGTGGATTTGAACTAAGTCCTGTGGGTTCCAGATCTCATTAGACACATGCCACTCTGGATCTCAGAGTTCCATTCCCCTTATGTTCCTGTCAGAAGCTCTGACTATCTTCCTTCTTGCACCCACTCCCAGTTGGTCATTCACCCACTCAGGCTTTCTGAGGGATTAACATCTGGCTTCTCCTATTTCACTGTGACCGCTATAAGTACTCTTACTCGGCTTTTCCACTACCTTTTCCCTGGTGAAAGTGGGATGGGAGAGTAACTGGAAGCTCCCCCGCTTCCCTCACAGTGATCTTTTGCAGCACTAAGCAAACAAGTACTTTTACAGGCAGGTTTCCCTGATGTATGTCTGATTGATAGTCCAGCTGCACACTCATGATCCAACATGAGTTGGGCATACCATGTAGTAATGTCCTCAGTAATGTAAACAAAGGTGTATTACGGAGAGTCCCCAGGCAGTGAGTCACCTAGATTTGTTTTCCAGGTGAGTTATGCAAACCACTAAGATGTTATGATTATGAGGATGACGAATGAAAGTTCATGCTTGATTATGTATTGCATCCAGTTAACCACAGATTGTTATCCATTTGCACCCACACACTGATCCTCAGAGAGTATCAGCAGGCAGATTCAGTCCCTGCATTTCCTGGAGAACATAGTAAAGAAGTGGGAAATGAGAAGGTTGAAGATGAAGGAAGCTATGATGAGAACTCATCTTGAATGTAAGCTGAATTTGGTATCAGACGCCTACTGATTGGATCCAGCCAACTTTTCCATTCAGTATCTCATTCCCCTTCTTACAACAGCTCCCATCTCACATGTAGGTCCCAAGATTCCCACTTCAGCTCTCCCTTCCTTCCTCTCCAGCAGAAAAATTGTGTTGATACAGCTCTTTGTACCCTCCTTTCTAGGAAGATCATTGCACATTCCATCCATTAGCATGCTAAGACCAGTTTTAGAAAGCTAAAAACAGTTTTATTTGGGGCTTCCACTGGTCTGCCATCCATAAAGTGATCAGGTTTAGTCTTTACCATTATAGCACTAGATTCTCCTTGGCTAGGCTGAACATACAAATGTGTTACATTAACTTGCTGTGATATGGTTTGTATGTGTGTGTTGGGGGGCTGTTACCAGAATTTTTTTTAAAGAGTGCTGTTAAGTTGCCAGATTAATACCTGAACATCATTCTGTGTTGCTTTACGATCTCTAGAACTTTCTGTTCTAGCACTGAATTATCCATTCACCAGCCCGTTTTTTTTCTGTGATATTGGGGTGAAACTAGAGTGGGGAATGGACCCTTTTGGAAGTGGATTACTGCATATTGCTCTGATCTTCAGGACTTCTTCAAACTATAGTAAAGACCTCAAGGCTGAGATATGACACCCCTAAATGTGCAAGGATGTTTAACTGGACAGTATAGAATTATATTCTCAATTTTGAAAAAAAAATGCACCAGAGACACTGTGTCACTAAGAAAGCCAGTAACTTTACTGATTTGGCTGCAAAATACAAATTATACCTTATTTTCAGCAGGAGAAACATTTGAAATTTTCCTTTTTTTGTTCACTACAGACAGCTGAATTGTTCCTTGAGATACACAGATGTGGTTTTAACTTAGTTATAATGTTTCATCATCTAGCGGCGACAAAGTCCAGCTTATGCCACTGTAAGCCTTTAAGTGTAATATTCCTTGCAAAATGCTTTTATGCCCCCATTTACAGGATGGTTTTTAATTATCACTGATTGAATGGAAAGAAATCCCCAGGAAACAATTGTAATAGAAGCAAATCATCTGCAACAATCTAATTCAAATGCCTTGTGATGTAATGTTGGCCTACAACAGTGACTACACACAGGACCATGATGCCACTGGTTTTATACATCATTGAGCTGATTTTTTCTGAATCAAATTGAGGTATGGGTCAGTTGGATGTATGAATGGGCCTAGTAAAGCCAAACTACCTGGTTATGATGATAATCAAGCAGGGAATTTGACACAAAAAGTAGATAACACATGGAGTGCTGCACATCTTTGGTTAAAATATATCCACAAAAGCTTGTTATTATGTTGACAGTGAACCATTCTCAACTGACACCATTGTTCCATCAGTCCTTCCAAGAGATGTGTGATGGCAGCAAATGGAGGCCACAGAAGTCAAGATGTCACTGCAGATGGCATAAAACTGGAGCAAATGAAGTACACTGTGTTTAGGCAATAGCCTTTATTGAGGTTTCAAGTGCTTTTTTAAGGAAAAAAATGACAAAGCATTTGCCTTCTGGGGGAAGGAGAGAAAAAACCCAAAATCACATTGTTATGTCTACTAAGATGATGGGTATATAGGCAACGACAAAAGGAAACAATAAAGAAGGGTTTGTGACATCCTTGAAAACAGCGTAGTAGTTGTTTTATTCTTACTTTCAGCTTTACCTGAAAAAAGCTCTGAGAAACAGCAGATATCTTTATAATAATCATTAAAAATTCTTAAATTCCACTTCCAGGGAAAATAGAAACAATTTGGTTACAAAAAACAACTTTGAAAAAACACTGAAATGAGTCAAAAAACTTCTCCGGGAAAGGCATCCATGCATACAATATACAAATTTGTGCAGATTGTGAATATCGTATCGCCACCAGCAATTGGGATTTAGAATTTCATCAATGATGCCTTTCCAACGAAGGATCAGCAACAAATAAGGAAGGAGATAGCTCTGAAGGTATCTCACATCACATTGTACTGCCTGGACCAACATTAATGTGAATACTCTTTTGGGGCGCTGCCCCAAACTGTTTAAATATAAAAGAAATCACACAGTAAGCCCAAAAGTAGCTTTTGCAAATGCAATAGATGGTTAAGGTACAGGAAGAGGGAACACCTAAAGATAGACAGCTAGAATTTCTAGAAAGCAACATCACAATGAAAAGTTGTGCTTCTTTTATTAATTAACTCCATTTACAAGTATGAATTAACTTTCACTTCCTTGCCCCCTAATACTTGAGATAGCTTGGTAGCAGAAAGAAGAGGGAAATTAGTGTCCATTGACACATGATTAAGTTCTGTGGCTGTTCAGAAATCGAGGTCATAACAGTGACAGATTGCCTAGTCCAGTTGTATGAGCTTGCTCCAGCAAGCCTTTCTGCAAACAGGTGCAATGGGCCAACTATCTTTAAGTCTCTACTCTCCCTCAATAGCTCAAGTTTCTATTTTTTCTTGTGTAGTTCAGGCAACCTGCAAGGCAAAATATTCATATGGCTATTGTTCTAACTCAGAAGACTGGACCACACCAGCTCTACTGATATATTACCTAACAGTAATGATAAACCAAGGATGGTTTCTTTTGATTTAAAAAAAAATGAACAGATGCAATTGTGACATATTTGCATATTTCATTAAATTGAAAACTCTCAGGTGGAGACTGGATATTGGTATGTGTTAATGTTAGGGAACTATTCTTGAAAACCCCATTTGGGTTTTAAAAATTAATGATTGGCCCCATTCTCACTGTCTTTTAATGCATGTGTATCTTTTACAAATCATGTTCAAATGCATTATCAGAATTTTCTATACCAGAAATATAGGTGACAATGTCCTTGTCTCAGCATGCTCCTAAGATTTGCTGTTCCAGCCAATAAAAACTTAGGATGAGACAAAGCCACTGTTGAACCAGCCCAACATCACAAACAGATGCTGGGAATGTTAGTTTGTAATGCCAGTGCAATTGGGTACTTGCAGGTATGTATCATGACATAAGAATGATGAGAGAAATGCAATAAGCTTCACCTACATTAGCCCTACTAGTTATTGATGGCTGGGTGTTACACTGATGAAAACCTTATAACCTCAAGAAAACTCTTGGTATAGTTCACAACCTAAACTAAACATGCCAGTATACATTCACTTCATCCAATTTCAGATTACAAGTGATGAAGAAACTGTATAGTTTAATTCCTGTTTGCAACTCTGGAAAACTATTGCTCACCTGTATTGATGGGCAATAAAAAACAGGTTATCCCATAACTGTAGACTTCTCATACTTCTTTATAGTTGCAATAACTCCAAACGAGAAGGAGACTCATTTCAGGAAATGGGAACCGTAGTCCATGAACATCTGGAGGGCCAAAGTTGGACACCCCTGCTGTAGAAGAATTACTCAGATTTCATATACCTCACAAAAATATACTGTACAACAAGTACAGCTTAATATGAGATATGCATGATGAGGGTTGAGTCCCAGGACTTTTCAGTACCAGAGACTAAGCATGTGAAGATGTACTGCAGGTATGAGTGAATCACCATCACTCATAAAAGAGAGACCTCATATATTTAGAGTTAGGGAATAACAATTGAACCTCAACCTCTTTCGTTTTTATTTAAATTACCCCGCTGATCTCATCTTTAAATTCTCCATGAAGGGGAAAATGCACTGAAGATTAAAGTTTTTGTCTTTCTTGCAATGTTGCTTTTACCAAACTGATATTGTGACTACAAAAGGCTTAACTAGATGTTTCTACTGCTTTTTTTTTTTAAAAAAAAGGAAAAGCAAGAATCTACCATGCAGAATGGAAAAACATGGGTAGGGAGGAATTGTTTAATCCTTTCCTTGTGGTTCATTTTTTTTCCTTTGCTCAAAATGACTCTCCTGGTTGGAAGTTTCACAGGACCAACATTCCAACTATGTTCCTTCTGAATGGTAATAAAACATGATGGTCTACTAAAACGATGACAATCTCATTCACTAAGTTTTAAGGACACTGTAAGAGGGTTAGACAAGAGAAACATCTAGCTAGGATTCGTATATTTTATTATGAGTAGAATTTTTCAAAACTGCTTCAAGAAAGTAGTAGAGTTTAGCTCCTATAATGTCCTAGATGGGCATGGCATATAAGCATATTATCACTTATTGTTTACTGATGATTAACCACAGATGTCAAGTCAAGCATAATATCTTTCAATGTAAATGGTTCTCACAATTAAGAATCAATAATCACTTGACTATTCAACATTTTGTGAGTGACTAATAGTGCAGTCCTATGAAGAGTCAAAGCCAACTGGTCTAAGCCCACTGAATCTACTTAGTTTTGTCTGGCACGAGAATACATAGGATTGTACTGCAAGTGAGATATATATGTATATATATATATACATTCATGTGAATGAACCTTGAGGCTGCAACAACCTGAAACTTATAATTACCCTGAGCTTCAGAAATGATGGCTTTGACTATATTATTTTTTCAAATCAAATATACTGATTCTCCATATTTGAATATGAACTCACCTACATCTCTGAGGCATCATACTGTCTCGTGGGGGTAAACAGGATTTGATTTGGGAGTGTTTGGGTAACTCTTCACTAAACTTTTATCTTCACTTTTATCTTCATTCTGTACTCCCATACATTTGGAAATACAGAACCTCTTCCAGGTGCACATCAGAGCAAATAAGGAAAGGATGTCAATTCTATTGAATTTATGGAATGAGTACAAAGTCATGTTATGATTTAAACCAGCAGAAAGCCACAAGATACTCAAGATATAAACGAAGTAAGAAGGAGGCCTCAGTCAAATGAATTGACCATTACGCCAGAACTAATCAGTATATACAATGGGTCACCAAATTGATTGTCGATGGATTAGAATGAATGGGCTGCTATAGGAAGGGAAAATTTTAATCTTTGCAGATTAGCCTTCAACAACTGACTAATTCTGTAAAATGTATGCAGGTTAAAAGGAAAAAAAAGAAAAAACCCTTAAATGTGCAACGGCACAAATATAATTCCCCCACTATTAAGATAACAAAAAACTTCTGCTATTACCATAATTATTATATATATTAGAAAGCTATACACAAGCATGTTAATTTCACAGATTTTTAAAAGATTCTTAATATTTTATATAATTAGAAATACACATTTCAAAAACAAAACTTCTGCAAAGAGAAAACAGTTATCTTGGTTAGCAAAGCATGGAGTTCTTCATGGCTTAGGGTAGTGCTTTTTATACAAAAAAGTCCCCTTTTGTTTTTTTCAGGGCTGTTTAAAATATTGGCGAAGCTATGGAGGGGAAAAGAACACATTTTGGCTTAATTAGACTACAAAAAGCCACAATGCTTTGCAAACTCTGTCTTAATTTTTAATATGAAAATAAGGAAAATGTAATTTACATATTTTTATATTTTTTATTTAATAAGTGATGCGGACCCAGAATTTTAAAAATTAAATAGGTTAGCCCTCAAATAAAAAAAGTTTTTTTTACAAGTATGGTCCTCTTTTAAATGTTTTTGATCTGTTTAACTGAGTGCCATACTCCAATGATATGCCTAGGCATTTGTGAACATTTCGGATATATTGGGTGACCTAAATTTTTGAACCTTTTTTTCTTGGTCATCCAATATCTGGGTCTCCCAAAACATCTGTACATTTTCTATATGTTGCATAACAGCTGCTTTCTCTCTCAGTAAAGATTTGCCACAGTGGGCAAATGCTTCCTTTTTGTCTATTTACATGTAAATAACGTTGAACCTGCAACATGACACTATCTATTGTAACATACAATTTGCAAGGGAGCACAACAGTGAAAAGAAGTTAACCTTAAAATCTATTTTGTACACATGTTCTGTTGTACAACTCAAGTGCGAAGCTTATCTCAGCATTGCTGTTTATCCTTAATATGGTATCACTGAGGCAATTTAAAAGTACTTTTACAAAACAGAGTACCTGACTTTCCCCTCCCCCCCCACACACAGCACATAAATGCATATCAACCCCTCCCTCCCGCCCTCTTCCCCATTAAGGTATAGCACACACACACGCACACACACTGCAAGGAAAAAAAACCCTAATAGCTAATAATGTTATCATGTTGCCCATCCTTCAGAGAGACGCATCCGCTTCACAGAGGGACTTTCCCTTTCGTCCGGCGAAGGTCTGGTGAGTCCAATGGGAGAGTGGAATTCATTCCGGTGATCCTCTCTGTCGCTTCCATCATACGAACTACTACAACTGCTCAAGCTGTCAACAGGAGATCTTCCCGCCTCGTGGCGCGTGTGTTGTGGATATCTCGAGGGTGTGGTGGTACGGTCTCTAGGAGGAGAAACAGGTTCGGACTTGATGTTGAGGCTTTGAGTAGAAGGCAGGGAGAGATTTGTATTCTGAGATAAATGAGTGCTAGTGCAAGCTCTGTAGGAGGAAAGGAAACCCAGTTACAGACTGAGGAGGCATAGGGCCCCCAGAAGTGCACACTCAGACAAAACATCGCTAAAAGATTCAAACAAATACCAGTGTACATCGAGAAAGGAGGGGGGGGATGTTGACGAGGAAACTCAGCACCAGAAGCAGCTGAAGGAGTATCTGATCAGTTTCACAACATAATTGAAGACTGCAAACAAAATGGAGCTTATCTCTGTGTACCACAGCAGCCAAATGGCACAGGGTTCAAGCTGCACTGACTTTGACAACTGAAGATCATATGCATGTGCTTGGGTGCTTTCGTGCAGTGATATCCTGAGATTTGGTAATCTACTTTATATTGCTTGCTCCAGGGACATCCGAGTGATTCAGGATGGAGACAAACTGTCTTTTTATATGTGGTAAAAACACCTTGGGATAACTTTTCTGAGTCATTGAATCGTGTGAATATTTCAAGCTATGTCAAAATTGAAACAGAAAGTGCCTACTTTGGAAAGAAGGTCATTCCAGGATGTGGCAAATCATAATCATGACAGAAAGCAAGAGTCAAACAACTGCCAGTGCCTACCCCACACCAAAGCAACCCAGAAAAGTGATGCAGAAATGTAAAGTTGCTACCTATGGTGTAGTCATAAAAATCAGTAAAAAACAGAACAAAAAGCTATACTGTGGAACAGTCAATAATGTGACAGGCTGACAAAACGGGAGAGCTCAACTTTTCATTGTAAATTCCAAGTCCCTTTTGTATGCAAGGCAAAGCCTGTAAAAATAAGGTGGCTAAAGGGGAAATGTGAGACCAAAGTCTAAAAATAAATCTTATTATAAAACAAAAGAGTCAGACTTGGAGGCATGATTTGTACAAAAGCACCACCTACTGGCAACCTGTTTTTTTAAAATTCCCATATTTTAAAACTAAAACTCACCCTGCTGTAATATATATCTTAATGTGACACTACTCAGAGGCAAGCCATCGACCATTTTCAGACCCAAGGCAATCCAGCTCTTAGTCCATTCATCAGATTGATTTTACAGTTTGATGCTCTGTAAGTCTGATGCAGGCTTGCTTTTATAGGCACATAAGTGTTTAGGAGGAGCTAACTGTTATATTCATTGTGACATTCTGACATTTGTTGTTGTTGTACCAGTTGTGAGCTGGCACTGCAGCTTCATCACAAGGCAGGCAGACATCACAGATATTTAGAATGGGAATGTTTGTATCTTCTATCTTAAGTACCTTACAAAATGCAAAGCAGGCATGGGGAGCAGAGGGGAGAAGAGGAAATATAAATAGGCAGTCAAACCCAGTTTGTATAAATGTATCTTACATAGAATCATAGAGTTGGAAGAAACCACAAGGTCCATCAAGTCCAACCCCCTGCCATGCAGGAATTCACAATCAAAGCATCTTTGACAGATGGGCATTCAGCCTATGTTTAAAAACCTCTGAAGAACAAAACTCCACTGCCTTCTGAGGCAGTGTATTCCACTATCAAACAGTCCTGAGGCAGTGGGGGGGCACCCGGAGACAATTTGTCTCCAGGCATCATTTCCCCCCGATACACCTCTGTTTTGAACTCTTCCCCCAACTTTCCAATAGGGATCTATGTAGCCGGGGATCAGCACAACTAAGTGACTATTATGGCAAGCCAGCAACACCCATTAAGCTTACTTTAACACTTTTTAGGAAAGGCCAGACCCATTCTTTGGAACTGTGTTTCAAATGTGCTCTTCACAGAAGTGATTTGTATAGAGATCTTGAGGAGGACATGGGGTACAAGAAACCGTTGATAATGAGAATGAACTAGAGCAAGAGTGTTCAACTCTGGCCCTCCAGATATTCATTGGATACGATTCCCAACAGCCCCTGCCAGCATGGACAATTGCTTTGGAGAAAGCTCTGGAATTCAATCTAAAGATATTGTTGCATAAATGGCAGAGCTACTGACAAAAAGCATTGGAGCAAAGCTTGTTGCCCCAGTTGGCTCTACCACTGGAGGAAAGACACTAAGGAAATCAGTTCTTCTTTCACTGGAGTTAATAGTAACATCTCAGCTGATTCAAATAGAGATAGGTTGCAACTTTAGACTTCTGCAAACCATTGTACTAAGAACATGTGCAATGGCCATACCATGTACTTCTCTGCAACACTCTCACTGGCAACATATTAAAATGCATCAGTTCATTGTACTTTATTAGGTAAATTCTGATTCATAAGAAAAAATGAATACTTGGTGGAGTTTTTCTTTTCTGGCTGCATTGGGTTTGTTTGTATGTTGCACTTCTGTTAAAAAAAATTCCAGATTTTGCAACAGTAAGTATTACAGGTTTTCCTTCCTACAAAGAACTCTCACAATTGCCACTAGAGGGCAGTAATGCATGCCCTTTAACTGACCCCCCCCCCCCCCTTGAAAAAGTGAGGTTTGCTTGCAGGCTGACTTTTAGGCAAAGTTTCTTGAAAGGAATTCCAAATAAATGGTAATATGCTTATTACTTACTAGAGGGGGATATTGACAGTTAGAGAAGAGTATAGGTTAATATTGGGTCAAAATGATATGCCACTCTAACATTTATGGAACAAATTGCTACAGTGTATCTGTCTATCACTGCAAGTCAAATGCTGAAGTATGCATAGTGTGAAACTTTCTGTAGAGAAAACAATACCGAGTTCTAACTAGCATACCCAAAATACACTAACAAATATTTTTATTTTTATTAGATTTCTATACCACTCCACCCCACCCCTTTTGGCAAAATCACCTTAATATAGTAGATTTGGAAAGTGATGGTAATATTCAGGGTTGCCTTTTAGCTGCCACACAGCCCTACAAAAATGCATTCTAAACAGTAGAAGCCGCTTGTACTCTGAAGTGCCCTAGTATTAAACATATTTCACTATATGCAGTGGCATAGTACCAATGGGACGGGGTGGTGGTGAGATGCCCCAGGGTACGCACCTGGTAGGAGGGAGAGAGGCTTGGAGGAGTGAAGTGCAGGTGCTACCACAGGAGTGTGCAGGGCACGTGTGCTGCCCCTGGTGTGCACAAAGTAGTTCCCTTTGATCCAACCCATGCCTACTGTCACATGTCCACATGACAAGTACACTATTTGGTCCCTGTACCTTTTAGAGACAGATGGGTGTGCTAGTTCTTAGCCAGATGGCAGAAGTAGGAAGAAGGAGGAGGTCTTTTAACTGCCCAGCTCACGGGAATCCAAGCACATCCAAAATTATGTCGTTGGGAGATATTACCCTTTTTTGGAATCCACTCTCTAGGTCATAGGTGTCAAACTCGCGGCCCTCCAGATGTTATGACTACAGTTCCCATCATCCTCTGCCAGCATCATGCTGGCAGGGGATGATGGGAATTGTAGTCCATGACATCTGGAGGGCCGCGAGTTTGACATCTGTGCTCTAGGTAAACTTGGTTCATTATTGATTGATTGATTGATTGATTGATTGATTGTTTAAACTTTTATACCGCCCCATCCCCTAGGGGCTCTGGGCGGTGTACAACAACTTAAAACATAATAAATAAATTATTAAAATCTTTAAAACAGCGGTAACATAATACTGATAGTAATAATAATAATTAGCGATGGGAACACAACACTTTCTTTATCAGGGTGCTGTGAATATCAGGAATTCGGTCTAACTGAAACAGAGACATAGAATTGCTACACAATTATATCTATGTGTGCATTTGGTGTATTATTGAAATACTATTGTGGGTTTTCTGGGCTGCGTAACTGTGGTTTGGTAGTTTGTGCTCCTAATGTTTAACCCGCATCTTTGGCTGGCATCTTCAGAAGCATGACACTGAAAGATGTGTTTTTCTCCATGGGACTCCACACTGTGCCACAAAAGGAAACACATCTTATCGTGACATGCCTCTGAAGATGCCAGCCACAGATGTGGGCAAACTATTAAGAGAAAAAACTACCAGACTGCAGCCACACAGCTCAGAAAAACCAGAGCTGCCAGTTGATTCCGGCTGTGAAAGCCTTTGAAATGCTGTAAGCCTGCTATTTATGAGATCTGCAACAGAATGTAAGAAAAACCCTACCGGAGCAGACAAATAGTACAGCATTCCATTTCCCGCAGTGGCTAACTTGATACTTTGGAAGACATACAACAAAGGCTTGTTACTCTCCTTGTTACTGCCCCAAAAGAGCATATTAGCACTAGCAGTACTGGGCCCATGTAAACTGAGCAGATTCTGCCACTCTCTGAAGGCCATAGCCTCTACAACTTCCATTTCTGGCACCAGCTCACATATGTGTACAGCTCTGGAAATCTCTCTCTCTCTGCCTCTCTCAAACAGCCACCCAGTGGCAGAAAATGACACTGCAGACAAAGTGAGAAATGGACTTGTTAGGATAGTTGTTTAATTTGCATACTTGGAGTTATTTCTTTCATTATGATATCTGTTGTGACTGAGCTATTATACAGTGCTATTGGTGTGTGCTGGCTCTCACATCAAGTTACATAAAGGGAGTACAGGAGTATCCATCCAGGAAAAGAAAAAGTTGAGCTGCTAAGGAGGTTTCCATCCAGCTGTTTATGGCTTGCTGGTCCAAGTAAATTCTTAGTGAGGCCTTGTACAAACATGAAAACTGTTTGTGGTAAGAGAGGTATATATTAGAGTAAGCACTCTCCAATCAGTAGTGATAGGTTGATAATAATGATTCAGTATAATGGTGATTCAGAAGCTTGGCCTACCTTGTAACTTTTTTTTTTTACATCTTCCCAGATAGGTAGGGAAGGACTCTGTAATGATAGGGGTTGCAAAAACAGCTCCAGGTGTATGCCTCTGTAGCAGAAATCAGAAACAGAACTATCCTTATAGACCCGTGATGGCGAACCTTTGGCACTCCAGATGTTATGGACTACAATTCCCATCAGCCCTTGCCAGCATGGTCAATTGACCACACTGGCAGGGGCTGATGGGAATTGTAGTCCATAACATCTGGAGTGCCAAAGGTTCGCCACCACTGTCATAGACCAACTAAAAATTGAGGGTTGCCCAAAGGATTTATAGTAACGGTTGGATTTTGTTGATCTATCTAAAGGCAGAAACCCAAAATTAATTATGAGAACTGCCAATGTGACTGATCACAACACTGCAATAAAGTTCAAAAAAAGAGTAGGAGATCTTGCGGAGGCTGGACTAGATGCATCAGCGGTCTTATTCAGCAGGGCACCAGTTACGCTTTTATGTTTATATACAGATACCAGCACAAAAGGATTAGTAGTGGTACTGTACCAAACAGCTGATAGAAAAAGACAGTCTGTTGCTTTTGTAAAGAGAAGATTCACTAGCAATGAAACCAAGTAGCAAATACATATATTAGAATTCCTGGCCTTGGGGTGGGTTATCACACAAAAATGTAGGGGTTACTTATCCTTTTCAGGCCTGAACAGACAATAACGCACTTACCTATGTATCCACAACTACCAAGTTGGATGCTACTGGTCACACAAGGGTAGCTGCACTATTCTTTTATTATGCATTACTTGAGCAAGAAGGGCTAACATGGATGTCTATATCTTAACCCAAGAGTGGCAAGATGACCACCATCCATGCTGAAGGAGTTATGGACACTACATGAAAAAGATGAATTAAAAACCACAGAATTCCTGGGAAGTGGTATTGCAGAGAATTTGCATATGTGTACTAGAAGCTATGCTTCCCATGTCAGCACATAATGCTGCCCTGCAAGTATCACTGCAACCACACCTGAATCCTAGCGAGTGAAGTTCAACAGAGAAACTCTGATATTAAAGACATCATCTTAATTGTAAAAAAAAAATGACAGTCTGAACCAAGAGCTGACCTAAGGATTGAAGGAACTCTGAAGTTCCTTAGAGATCAGATTCTATTGGCTTAATCTGGCAAACAATGTTACCAAAATGCATGAGACCTGCACTCATTGTGTTTGGCAGTAACCCGTACTACCACAGACTAGCTGCTTGATCAATGCCAGCCTGTGGCGTATCTGCCTGTGGACAAGGGGTGACCCCTGTCCCTGGGCGCAACTAATCTGATCACATGGGGGTGCAAAATTGGCCCCACACATGACCAGATGCCTTCAGGAAGACAACGAGGTAGCAGGAAGTCCTGCTGCCTGGTCGTCTTCGAGCTCCCTTGGCCCTGCCCACATTGTCATCGATGTGGGTGGAGCCAAGGAAGCCCGAACATGATGTCATCTTCAGGCTCCTTTGGCCTTGCCCACATCGTGGGAACAACAACGTGGGTGAGGCAGAGGAAGCCTGAAGATGCTGAGCCAGCTTCTGTCCTTCCTAGGCCTGGGGAGAGCAAAAGCCATTGTTAGCCTCTGGAGATGTGCTTTTAAAAGCACAGAGGTTGGTGTGGTCCTGCCCCAAGCCCCACCCCCAGCCTCTGTGCTTTTAAAAGTACATCTCCAGAGGCTGGCAGTGGCTTCTGCTCTCCCCAGGCTCTGGGGAGGGCAGAAGCCAAGGAGAAAGGAGAGAGTGGGGAGGAGTGGGATGGTGTGACTCCACCCCTGGGAAGGAGTGGCTTGGGGAGGGCCCCCACCTCTAAGCCCCACCCCAGAGTCTCCATGCTTTTAAAAGTATGTCTCCAGAGGCTGGTAGGGGCTTCTGCTCTCTCCAGGCTCTGGGGAAAACAGAAGCTGGGGAAGGGGCTGGGGGGCATGACCTTGCCCCTGGGATGGAGGGTCTGGGGCAGGGCCCCACCCACAAGTCTCCCCAGCCTCTGTGCTTTTACAAGCATGTCTCCATAGACTGATAGGGGCTTCTGCTCTCCCCAAGCTCTGGGGAGGGCAGAAACTGGGGAGCGGGGAGGGAAGGAGGGCCTTGCACCCCGCTCCGAAGCCCCACCCCCCAGGATCATCGGTGGTCGCCCGGAGAAGTTTGTCTCCGGGCACCATTTTCCCTCCATATGTCTTTGACGCCAACATCAATGGTATGCACTGATTTCTTATCTGTGCAGTCTAATAGTAAACATTAGTAAACTTTTGTGTGTGTGTGTGTGTGTGTGTGTGTAGAGGGATCCTTAGTTTGTGTGTGTGTGTAGAGGGATCCTTTGCAGACTGCTCTGAAGAAGTCACTTAGGTAGACAGATTTTGAGAGCTGCCTATTATGAGAAGTTCTGAACCCAGCATGGATCAAAATGTCCTGGACCACACCGTATCATCTCCAGGGTGAAACCCACCCCCCACCCCCAATTTTGGGATTAATTGTACCTGGTTTAACATGTCGTGCATCCTGAACTGAAACCAACATAAAACCAACTTGCTACTTGCCATGATTCCATGAGGTTTATGTCTTACTTTCTGATGTTTGGGAGAGAGACTAGACTTCCTGTAGACCTAGCTTAGGAATTTATTTAATTAATTACTTCTGCTTCAGTGTGGGTCCCTCTTCCCTCGCACTTCTCCTGGAAATGCTCACAATACCAAGAACATCAGTGAGAAGAAGCTACAGCAAGTTGCTCCTGCAAGCCAGCTGCACTTTCTGCCAACAGTTAGAAGAAACACATTACAGATGAGAATGTGAAATCATTCTTTGTTGTCTCCTGAAAATTGGGCAGGAACCACAGTGTTATTGCTTAGGTAGAGAATTCCTTTGAAGAACTGTAATTATTGTCCTAGCCAGCCACCACTACATTAATGACACATGATACATATGCTACTTGCAGGTACTGTGACTTACCCCAATTGACTGAGGGCAGATGGTGGCATATTGTGTAGATGTTGCTGCTGCCAACCAGTGACAGAACCCAGGTGGAGAGCACTGGCTGTATTAAACCCAGAGAGTGATGACAGATCAGCACTACTCAGCGAGTATTCTAAAGGTAAGAACAGAAAATGTAAACAATCAACATCTGATGGAAAAAAGAGCTACATACTTACATTCATTTAGGCGGTTTCTGCACAGCATGCTAAAAACATGTAACATGTGTAACACGTTATTAATGAACCTGGTTTTCCCTGTTTGCCTTTGCACTGGAGATTTCACCCCTCCAGGAAGCAACTGCAAACAGTCCGGGTTGCTGTGGCTCTTTTAGTTTGTCCCCAAAAAATAGGTAGTTTAGCAATTTTTGTAAAACCTGGGTTGAGGAAAATATAATAGGCTGAACCAGTTTTGGGGAAGAACCCTGTGCAAAGTTCTTCCCCAAAACAGAATAAATAGCTTCCTCATTATATATTTGGCCTGTGCAGAAACCACCATTCTGTTTCATAACCAGTTACAAGCTTCTATGTCTTCTGTGGTACTAAACTGCATCCCTTTCCCTCCCTACCCTCCACCAAGGCAATCCTCTCAAGTCAGTCTTGGGAAACAGACAGGCTGGTTCCTGGAGAATATTCAATTCATAGAATTGCTTGGTGTTCTATGAATGCATTCCAGAGAGGTACATGATAGTCTGTTGCAGCCAAAATGTCTGAGTCTTATGACACCGCAAAAACTAGAAAATTGCATCATGGTATCGTGGCAAAGCAAGCCAGGGCCCATCAGAAAAAAGAGATCACAATAAATGCACTGATTGTTAGGATTTCTGATTGTTTTGAATGTACTGTCACCATCATACACAAATGATGGTGCTCCCGGTGCTCCCAAGGCACTACTGGACTTAAATCTAACTACCATACACAATTGTATTCTGAAACTGGAGCTGACATTGATTAACATGACTCTTTATCAAGGCCCCCAGAAAGTTGGAGACACACTTCTTAAGGCTATTGCAGAACAGCATGCAGGCAAAATGAAAATACTGATGCAGCCAACGATTCTGAGGCTTGAAGAGTGAACCCAAAAGGGATGAGGCCAGGATCTAGACTCATGAGCTATCTTGGCTCTTATATGCTGAGGCCTCTGATGTCACTTCAGGTACAGAAGGGAACTTGGGTGCGCAACCTTCCCCTGCAGTACGATCAACCAGGCCTGATATAAATACTGGGAGCCTGATCTTCTGTTGTGCCTAGTCAATAGAGCCATGCACTTCTGCATTTCAGACTTTACCTTACAGATCTTCTAGATCTTGTGGACCATGACCTCAAGGATATCCCATTACATGATCCAGCCTGGCTCTCCCAAAGCACAAAGGTGTCAGCCATGTGCCAATGATACTACCTATCCTTTTAGCAGCCCTAACAGGCGACATGTGTTTGAGAAATACTGGCACAAGTGTGGATCCTGCAGAATATATCTGGAACAACACTAACTTGTGACTATTCATGCAAGATATTCAGAGTGCATGTTACAGCGGGCACCAATGACATTTTTTTTTAAAAAAGCCAGCATTCTGTAGAACAGTTTTTATTACTGGTCATCTGAGTGACTCCTAAACTCTCAGGAGCAAATCAGAGATGTTTCAGTTCCTTAGGAGGACTTCTTATGACGATATATAACCCAAACACATTTCTTCCCACAATTCAGAATTGCAATTTCTTTCATTCAAAGTATTTGTAATTTGAATTTTCTGTCAGCCAAAAGTTTTTTAAAGACTACAAAAACATTGTATGTTTCTGGCTTTCCCCCCACTGCAATCTATACTGCCTGCATCTTATGCTGACACTTACCGGTACCATATGTTGTAGAAATGGCTGATGGGTATCCTCCCATCCCTTGCCCTGGCAAAGTAGGAGTTGCCACGGAAACCACTGGGGTAGCCAATGATTGAGCAGACTGGGAGTTATTTATCCTCTGATTCTTTTAAAGTAAGTAAAAGAAACATATTAATGGCAAGACACAAAACCGTTGAAATAAACTGGATTAGTTTATATTATATACAAATGTATAAAGATTTACAAAATTAATCTTTTCTCATGTAGCGTTTATGAACTCTGCCAATCCTATGATATACAATCTTTCAAGAGACTAACTGTCACCATAGTAACTCATTACATCAGAATCTCCTAGGTAACCAACATATAAGATTCCTCCCCCTCCCACTGGTAGAAAACCGATTGTATGGTTAATGGATGGAATAGCATACCCATTTTGTTTAGGTACTGTTACTGAAATACAAAAGGTTATAAAAACCATGATAACAGCCCTTCTCCTCTGCATTTATACTTCATTTACACTTTAAAAGGTATTTTATATATAGATACACACATGATTAGTTGTGCCCAAATGAAAGGGGAATACACTTAAATGGTTTCCATTGAAACTAGTGCAGCTAGGTGGTATCCACACTTGGATGCACATCTGACTTAAGCTTTGTGTTCTTTATCCAACAAGTGCAATGCCCAATCCAACAAGTGCAGTCATCTGTTTGCATACAGAAATCTCCTTAGATGGTCAGAGCATTTGTGTTTAAAACTAACAAGCCTTACTGTACAGCAAGGCTGCATGACAGGTTTTCACCAGCAGATGGTGCTATGGCCACTTCATTCTCATCCATGCCAAAAGTTACCGGTACCTAAAGAATACTTTAGCAAAACACCCTTCCTGTATCTCCCTTGTGTTGGATACTAAAGTGCACAAATTAAGCCATGAAACTTTTAAAAACTATAAAATGTTCTATATAGATGTTACACAACTGTGGGACTCATAAGAAATCACTAGAACAATATTAACAATGATATTCGCAAACATCTAACTTTTTTAGCATGAACATTTAGAATACACTGAACACCTTTCAATCCTTCATTTGTAAGAACTGATGGAAAGTTACAGGACTTTTGATTAGGTCTGGCCTCTTCCCTTGAATGAGTGGAAAGTGCTTCTTTGCATGCAAGGAGGAGGTGGCCTCAACTTCTACAGATTTTTCCCTCCTGCAAAAACCTCTCCAACCAATAGCAATGATTTGGTGCGGAGGGACAGGACACTGCAGCAGGTAGGAAGAAAATGGAAAAATTGTTCAGGGTTTATAGGATCCAACCCACTGCTTTGAACTTTAGGGGAAAAAAATTCACGGCAAGCATTTTCCATTTTAACTGCTTACACAGTGTGGGAAAAACAGGCAAACAAGCATCATTCTCACTTACCAACAGCAGATCAACATCCTCAGACTGACAGCATAAGAAAAGAGGATGCATAGTTAGCAAAAGTAGTTCTATTAAAATGTGCTGCTTGCCTATCCTAGAAGGCATCACTTCATTGCAAAATACAGCAGGGTGACTCTCTTGCAACCTAGGGATTCTGGTATCAACTCCCTATTAAAATTTGATCGATCTGAATAAATGGCTCGTAGCTCGTAGGGTCATTCAATTTGGAACAAAGCTCCACATTCAGCATTCCCTATTTTCCTAATCCAACATTGGTCTCCAAGGTGAAGACAAACATATGCAGCTTTTAGCACTGGTCTTTGTCTTGTCAGTCATAACGACATCCTCCTCTGCCCCAGCAGCTGCCTGCAAATATTGTAAAGTAGCACTCAATTGCCAGAACCCGGCCAAAGGACTCTTTGTAAAGTATCATCGGTTTAAGGGTCTTCGGAATATATCATTTGATAGAGATACTGTGTCACTCCTTCATCAGCTGGAGGGCAGCCCCAGGAGAGATAGTATTTATTGCTCTTTGTGGCATCCAAGGGGAGTGTTGCATTTATGGGGTTTTAGTTGGACTATCAGGGTTACTTTATGTGCATCATGCTAGCAGCTAACATAGAACAGTTTAAATCACTGTTTTACATAATGGAAAAAACTCACTGTTTGCCTCATTTAGATTTGCCATCAGGATCTTCTTTTAAACCAATCCTACCTTTAAATATCATGTTTCTCATGAAAGTGGTTATACAATTCCTAGTGATGCTTTTTTTGCAACAAAATTGAATGATGGGTTCTCTAATGAGTCTTTATGCCTCAACTTTCTGATGGAGCCTTCTATCAGTACGCAATTAGGTTCTAGTTTTTGAAATATTTATCATTGGCAAACTGACAGCATCAAATTAACAAACTTTGCTTATATATCTCTCTTATACAGTCACTGTTGTCCCAACTATATTAAACTAACAGTATTTTGAGCTCAGTGAAGTCATAAATTGTTGTTCTTTCAATTAAATGCAACGGGCTAACATCTACTAAGGTGAGCTTCCACAATCTGGGTAAAAAGTAATAAAAAGAAAAGGAAAAAATTGAAAAAATGGAAGGAAGGAAGGGAGGGAGGGAGGGAGGGAGGGAGGGAGGGAGTAAGAGCAAAACTATTCAGAAGACAACAGGTTTTGCTTAGAAAAATCTCCAGGGCCCTGAAGTTAATAATCTAGTATTCCTCAAATCCTATGCACAAGGATATTGTTTGATCTCAGTGTACACATGTGGAAGCCTGAGCAATTCTGTTCTCAAGCTTATGGAGGCCCACAATGAACATCAGACCATGCCTTCTGAAAGGGAAGGAAGAAAAGCCTTAAAAATGTGTTACCACAGATGGCATCGCGTTCTTGCTGCCAGGTGGAATCAACACTCGGAGATCCGGCTTACGGTTGTTCATTCCCAAGTTCATGGGAGGAGGAGACTTTGCTTGCATATTCTTGTTCAAGTTCCCAGGTGAGACCAGCAGACCTGGTGAGTTTCGGGGGTTACCATACCCGTTTCCTGTTGGTGGTTGCAAAGAGAGTAAAATAAAGAGTAAGCAGCATTTGGACTGAGTCCAATTACACACCCAAGTCTTATTCCTCCCTTTGCCAGCAACAAATTCACCTCTCTTTTATGCGGGGCAAAAAACATATATTGCACACTCTTGTCCCCGCCTCTTCAGCATTTTTCTGGCTCAGTGCAGGAGTAACACATTTCCTTGCAACTCTTGTTCTCCTGCCCCAGGTTTGTGCTGTCCCCATGACATATTGCCTGTGGGTGTTTCCACATCTACAAAGTGTGCGTGGGGAATTAGCATGGGGCAATTGTATTGTGACTGTATGGATCAGTGTCCTGTGGCACATGTGCTCTATCTTGTCTCCTCATACAACATCTAGCACTCTTTACCTAAAGCCTACTTGGTGTGTGTGTGCAAAACTTATTAAATGTATGTAACATTACTATATCAATATATTAATTGATACACTGATATATTGATGTTACTGCCAGTGGGAAATGCTGGATTCTACAGTATGAAGAAGGCAGCAAAAACACTTCCCCCAGCTGCCATGACAATGGGCCTTTTTCTACTGAGAAATTGCATTGATCACAAACAAGCACAGGGAAACCTGGCAAGGATTTGAGCCATTCTACCAGCAGGACTGGCAGTGCCCTGCAAACCTGCTGGGGATGGCGAAACCTCTCAATCCAAGTGGACTGCACAAAATAAGTATTCATGTAGGATTTATGTAGTGATCCACTGATGGTTGCTAGTTGGGGAAAGGGTTTCAAGTTGTCATTGGTGGGATCCCCCCTCCCCCGAGTTGACAAAGGCATGATGGGCAATGAGCTCGCCAGGCCTGGCAGAAACCAGCATGACTTCCCAGATCCCCAGAGAAACAGAGGTTTTGCAGTTCACATATATTTGGCATATTTTTCACATTATTAATACATTGACGTATCACAAAATAAAAGAAATAAAATTCACCAGAAGCCACATGACAGGACAAAAGAGCAGAACCAAAATTAAGACTGGAGGGGAAGAGGAGAGGGCCAGTCAGAAAAGTGGAAGGAAGGTTGGATGACTCAAATGTAGTAGGGCACTATTATGGGGAAAAGAAGGAGAGGGGAGGGAGGGAAAACCCTGAAGGAGGCACTGTGCATACATTTACTTTGTCTTCCCTATGAAGTGTGGGTGTGTGTGTGTGGGGGGGAAAGATCGGTTTTTCCCTACACCTGGAAAATGCAGGCTTCCCTTTAAAAAGTGTGGTCCCTTCAGAGTAGCTTCGTAAGGGAAAAATCTAACATGAATCATATTTTGAAACTGTTGTGTAATTAAAAATCTAATCTGAAGCAGAAAACTTCTTGAAGCAGGGAACATAATTTGTAATTGATCTGAAGATGTTTCCCAGATTATGGGGGGAAAACACTTAAATGTCATTACACAATCAGAAAAGATCTCATATGGATCTAAAGTGACAATTCTGTATCAGCTGACAATTTTTGATAATTAATTGCCTGGAAAAAGCTGATGGTCCTATTTTATCATTCAGTTTTAAACACCCAAATAGAAAAACATTTAATACTCCAATAAAATACACAGTATTCCCTCAGTGGCTACTGTTGTATCTTTAAGTAATGGACTCCCATAGTGGTTACTTTAAGCAGCAGATTCCCTCAATGGTTGTTACTAGGCAACCACAGATTCCAGACTTGGTTCTGTCCATAAAACTCAGGGGAGGTGGCAGGGCCTTCCCAGGCTTATTTTTGGCATTTGAGCAAGAACTCACTAAGGCAGGCTTAGGGTTGTCAGCACCAAGTTGGGAAATTCTTTGAAATTTGGCGATGGAATCTGAAAAAGGAAGATTGAGAATGGGAGAGGGCTTAGCCGAATATAATGCCACAGAGTCCAGCCTCCAAATATCTGTCATCTGAAGTTCAGCTCTCCAGGTCCCACGAAGGCCGGCAATCATAGACCTTGAAGCAGCTTTTGGGTACCTTGATACCACCTGACTTCCTTAACTCAACTAGGCCTGGCTGCTTGCTATTGCAACAGCAGTCACCCTAGGAAAGTCAGCGTGATGTACCTGAGCTTCAGAGTAGGGTCTGGAATACCCAGGTTCGAATATCCATCTAGTTATGGCAGCTCATCAGATGATTTTAGGCCAATAACATACGTTCAGCCTAATTACCTCACAAGACTGTTGTGTAGATAAAAAAGGAGGAGAGGAGAACAATGTCAGCTGCTTTGGCCCTCACTGTGCATGAAAGTGGACTATAAATGAAATAAATAATGAAATAATGAAAATTGCTGAAAATGGGAGGCAGATAAAAGGAAAATTGGTGAATAGCTGAGAAGAAGAGAATGAGGCAGGGAAAGGGGAGGGGATATGGGATTGCCAAGAAGAGGGAAAGAGAAAAGAGTGTGGGAAGGGGGGTTACAGGGGAAAGTGAGATGCCTCCCCCCCCCACAAATCCTTGAGGGCTTCCTACCATGCAAGTAGGCCTGGCCCAGTGGCTGGCACCACACTACTGGCCACAATTTTCCTAGGTAAAGAAAGCTGAGAGTCAGGGGAGGGAGTTTAAAACAGAGGGGAAGATAAGGGTAGGTTTGCTTTTGGGTTTTCAGCTATTCAGTCTTCCTGTCTTTCTTCCAGTTTCCTGCCAAACACTCATTTTTCCATGCCATTCCCAACACTGTTACTATTAGAAGTCTTATTTCTGTAGCACCATCAATACATATGGTGTTTTACAGAGGAACATAAGAAAAAAAGGCAGGGGATCTTACAATCACAATCTCAATCATGGACACAACAACAGAGAGAGGGAAGGCATGGGTGGAAAGGAGAAGGCAAGCATCTCTAAAATCTTTTGAGCAGACACTTTCTCTCTATTTGTCTTAGTCATATGTTTATCCAAGACCAAAAGGAATGTGTGCTGATACTACGGGGGTAGCCCTGCTGGTTATTTCTTAATGCCATCATTTGCTGCCTGAATACCCCCTTTTTGGACCTACTCTTCTCTCTCTACTTCATATGGCTTGAAGAAAAAATAGAAAAACTACACATACACACACACACACACACACACATCTTCCTAGAAGATGGAGGATATTATAATAAATAATATTTCATTAAATAATATCTCATTCACGCCCCATTTTCCAGGCTGCAAATTGAACACTTTTTTATTTTTTTAAAAGAAATATGATTGTATGCTTTTAGAAACCAAACAAAAACTCTGATAACTTTGGGAAGAATTTTAATTGCCAGAAATTGGAAAGTTTTATGTTTTATCTATTTTGTGCACTTTTAGACAGCCTTTTAACCCAAAGGTTCTCAAGTTCATAATAGGCTAAAACACAATAAAAAAACAAAATCAATATACATTTAACATGTTTACATGCTTGTTGAACAGTACTGAATATTTAGTTAAATAGAAACTTGATGCTTGCTACCTAGAAGACGCTCACCTCAGAAATACCATGAAGAGATGAAGGAGGAGAGAGAGAGAGAGGGAGAGAGAGAGAGAGAGAGAGAGAGAGAGAACAAAAGAAAGCCCTATAGAATTGGGTTGCTTTCATGGACAAATGCAAGAGGATTCTGCTTAGCCTGACTCACTTTTTTCCACTTCAGGGTTTTTGTTTTGAAACAAAGAAAAATGCAGCAAGGCTATAATTTCCAGGAAGAAAGCTGGAGGAGGCAGACTCTTAAATGCTTCTCCCGCTCTTCCCCTCCTCCACCTCCAGAGCCTGATCCTGAATGCTGATTCCAGCAGGAGTCGTCGATTTGGATTTTGAAAATACCCCTTCTTTCTCATCTCCGCTGTCTTGGCTTTTCAGGCTTTACATCCTGACATCCAAGCATCTTCGTATTGTGCTAATTTGGTGCTTTCAGGAGCAGTGCCTCTCTTCTGCAACTGCAATAATAACAATGATAATGCTGGCACAGCACTGCAATTAAGTACCCTCTCAAAGCACCAAAAGCTGGAACCTCCTACTCACCCATGAATGCCACTCAGCAAAGGAAAAGCCTACCAAAACAAGGGTGAGTGGGTGCATCCCATAGCACTGGTCTCCCACTTCTCTTCCTTAGCACTTGTACTCTCCTGGGGGTTGCTATACCGACAATGCAATCTTACACATGTATGCTCAGACGTAATTCCACTGAGTTCAATGGGGCTAACTCCCTATTAAGTGTGCTTATCATTACAGGCAGTATGCTATGTTTTCTGTATGCCACTGGAAATGTCATTTCTTTAATAGGCCTATGGCAGAGAAAAGCCTAGCAGAATGAGATACATTGCAATAAATACATTTATCCTGTACAGGCCTAAAAGATTACACTGTGATATGAAATCAGCAGTATGTGTTGAAGAAACTTTCAACAAAAAATTGAAACATCAGTTTAAAGAATGATGCTGTCCAATAGGTGTATAAATAAATGTATTTAGAACTCTCCTATCCACACCTACATAATTCTTGTATTCCGTAACACTGAAACACACTAGAAAAAGTATACCACAATCCACCAATCTGTCTTTACACAGTTCTTGTCTGTGTTGATGCAGGTTGCACAGAAAACTCCCTACTGGATTGGTCTTTCATACCAGTTACATGTTTTTATGACTCAAGGTCAGCAGGGCAAGGAATTGGATCTTTCCTAAAGTTATAATTTTTTTTCATCTGGATTATTGATTAGATGGTGATGAAAGAATATATAGGTACTTATCAATAAATGCACTTGGTGCTTTACAAGGAGAAAAGTTGGTTTATCTCTGTGAAATCCATTGGAAATAATTATATGGCATTATTTTGGGAACTTTTTAAAACGGAAGGATTAAAGCAGGTTCCCAATCTTGTCGGACCTGCAGCCACTTTGGGAATTTAGAGGAATGATAATTGCTACCACAGGGGACATTTCAGTATTTGAAAGAGGAAGTGGAACCTACATGTCCTTATATTTGACATTTAAGGAATGTTTTCCACCTGGTATTTGTGGCAGGCAATGGCTCTTTCCCTTAAGCAATCCCAGTACCACTGCTGCAATCTCTTTGTCCTCCTATCGTATCATTAAGCCTTCTGGGGAAGTGGTGTGAAGTGAAGGACAGAAATCATGAAAAGATGAGGAACGAAAAAATGCATAGAAAGAAGAACACAAAAAGAGGGAGCAAGAAGTGGGCAAGAGAGGGCAAAGAAAAGAAGGGAGTGTGCAGAAGGATTGAAAAAAGGCACCAAGATTGAAACACGAAACACATATCTATGCATGACACATTAGGGACTGTGGGATTAAAGGAATATTTAAGGAATTTTGGGGAGAGGGATTTAAAAAAATGAAATGAGACTCAGATTGACATGGATTTGTATAAAGGAACTATTTGGTATTAATGAACAGTCAGTTTATGTGTGAAATGAAGCTCTTGCATGCAGACTAATAATCACCTCCCGCGACAGAATTGTACTATGCAAATGTGTATGTGTTCCTTTTATTATTAGGACAGACAGATATAGATATTCTAACAAAGTCTACAATTTCCAACTTGCTATTTGAGGGAAAGGAAACAACTGGAGGAGGGGGAGGGGGAAGGGGGAGAGAGAGATTCTTTCTACAAGTGATTTACATCAAATCAAAGCAATATATTTATTACACAAAAATTTTAACAGCGGGACTGCCTTCCCATCATTTAGAAACTGCGCCACTTCAAAACACCAATCACGTAACTCTGTATGTATTTACCTACTAATGTAAAATATTTTGAAACGTGATGACATTTCCTGCATTTGTATTTTTAGAACATCAAATTATTTTAAAAAGAGTGACTGCAATCTTTTCCTTACCAGTGGATTTCTGCTGTTCTTGGCACATTGTGCCAGCTAGCAATTTGGAGCCATATAATGACTGTTTCTCCTTCCAGCCACCAAATTGTTATGCTTTTGGCAGAATATGGATCCCGGAATGCAAGACTGTAGACTCTTAACCAATGATATACAAACCCATCATTTGAAAATCAATGATGAATACATGCATGGGGCCTGCAGTGAAGGAGAGCCTGCATTTAATCTAGATTCTTAAACCGCATCCTCCGCTATACACTGAAAGCGTTGGTCTCTACTGAGGCACCTTTACTTAAATGCACAGAAGAAGGTCTCTGTTAAATTCAGATGCAAAACAACCCAGGAAAACCCAGGAGCAGCAAAATTGGTACAGTCCTTCTAATATAGAGATTAAACCGTTCTTTAGCCTGTATTTTAAAATTACACTTCGCCTGGACAGTTATCAATTTAAATGTGACTATGTGTAGAATGTTGCATTCCACAAGCCACTAGAAAGCACAAAAATTATATGCCATGTACGAATGGATTTCCTGATTATAAATTAGGAGAAAATGAAGAACAGATGGGATCTAGGGCTAGTTTGCTTTACATTTTTATTTGATTAAGGGCTGTGTTTTTGCTGAATGAAACATATTCAATGTTATGGATATCACTTGCATTGCCTAATGACAATAAAAAACAGCAGAGGTACTAGCCTGAAAAGGGCATTTGCCAGAAGGTGTCAATTTATAGCACTTCTCCATCAAGGAGCTTGAACAGCAAAGTGTTTCTTCCCCAGACCTTTACAAGAACTTGGTTTTTGCTTTATTGATTTTATCGAGCAAATTGTGCTTACAAAAAAATTATTTCTTGCTGGGTATAGCCCTGGAGAAAATCCTCCAAACACTCCAGAGTGCCCTAGGAGCCCTTTGAACCAAGGATGCTGCAGAAAGAGAAATGGAATGCACTGGAACTTGTACAACAGCCTGTGAAGAGAAAAACCTGAACATTGCCTTATTCACTGAAGCTCTTGCTTAGGAGAAAAGGTGAAGCCAGATTAATTATATGAAAAGAAGTCTTTTTAATGTTGGAAAAACTCCTCACAGATGCAAAGGTGAGCTCTAGCTCTCCTAAAGGGTTCAATTTGGACAAGGGCAGAAAATCGCTTCAAGCCTAAAAAACAATTTTGTGGTTTGACCAACTATTCTCTCTCAATACAACCTATTTTACAGGAAGGAAGGTAGATTAAATTTTATATCATAGAGTCTTCTAGATCAGTGGTTCCAAACCTTTTTTTTCACCCATGTACCCCTTGGCAACCCATTTCTCTAAAACTGTACCCCATATTAGCAAACCCATTATATAATTTTTTAATATACCACAAACACTCTGGTGTGTACCCCTGGGGGTACGTGTTCCCCAGGTTGGGAAATACTGTTCTAGATAACAGAAGAGCAACTCAAAAGGTTGTAGCAAGGCTAAAAGGGGTATTATCTCCGCAGCTATAACCCTAATTTTGTTGAAACCAAGATAAATAATTCAATAAAAACCCATAACCTACAAACACACGTAACATCAGCATCATTACTAAGGGTGTTTACCATTAAAGTTAGTAGACTTTCGAAGAGGGGAATTCTTTCCTCTGGTGCCTTTGCATTGATTAATAGATTTTTAAGTTCAACTACTGGTGCTGACTCCAACAAAGCAGTAGTGGCTCGCTCCAAACATAGGGACCATCTTATTTTAGGTAAAAGGTCTTATTTTAGGTAAAAGGTCATTAGACTTCAGACTGAACACAAGGGGAAGACTGTCACTCACAAAAATAATCATCAATAATGAAAGTTTCTAAAAAATTCCACAGGTAAGGGGAGATCAAAACATAATTGATTAAACTTCTGCCACACACAGATACAAATGTTTAATTTCTAGCATTTTTAAAATGATACAATCAGTTTAGCCAAAACTTATTAAATTGGACTGCAAACTTAATTAGCAAGGTGCCAGCATAGTTTAAAACTGAATCTTTAGATTCGTGTTGGGATGGGGATAGTAAAACTTGAATGACCTCATCTTCCAGGCCATTTCTTAGAAATGCAGTTAAATTGGACCCCACCCTAGCATTAAAATCTCCCACCAAAATAATTTCTGTGACTGGGTATTTATACTCTAGCTCCTCTATATAGGTAGATAGATCACTCCAGACCATAGATAGGGACGAGTAGTCCAGCCCTGAGGGCATATAAATGTTAACTACTATCAGCTTTAGTGTCCCTATGCACAGCAAAGTCACCAGAGCTATCGGTGGGCAGCTCTGAAGGGCTTCCGATACTACTTTGGTAGACAACAGGGTGACTAAGCCACCAGAGGAGCGGCCCGAGTTTTTGGATTTAACAGCTGGGAGTCAATATGTACAAAAATTGTCCAAGATAACATCTGAATTGGCCCAGGTTTCTTGCAAAAGTATTACTGTGAAATTTTTTTAGGTAGCTGCAGAAACAGGTGTTAATAATTTTGTTCCAAGATAGGAGCTTTGCATGGGGGTTCACGTTGTGTCACACTGATGTGTTCAGAGTTTCAGTGTCAGATGACACATATTGGATGCAGTCATTGTTGGCCCCCAAAGTGTTATCTATGGTAGGAGTGCAGTTAAGGTCCTTCATCACCTTTCAATTAGGTAAAGCTATTGGGCCATTGTCAGAGGGGCTAGGATGATATATCTCAGCTGTCAGCTGCCTATTAGTTATCATGAGATCAATAGGGGGATCCGTAGTCTCAGTATTAACTACAGGTAATTCCAATTCAGTGGACCTTTCTGTTAGTGGTTGGGAGGCTTTCATGTGTTGTAAGAACTTATTTTTCATTAATTCCAATCTATCTATTACACTCCATGTGAGGATCCATCTTTTGCCTTAAAGATCCTCTGAAACTGAAAATGTAAACAAACAAACCCCCAGACACATCACTGTCTCCATGCACCCAAATGGGAATGTTGAACAAGTCCTATTTAAATAAAACAAATGGTGATGACCCATCAGTTGGGCATACGTATTAAGTGCATCCAGTCCTTTCAAGCTCCATGCCAGAGACTCTTATTATGTCCATACCATCTATCACCCTGTTCAGCAAACAGGGCAATTTCTGTATTTGTATGTACAGTTAGCTTTCACACATAATGAAACATGTTGGAAGTCATTATGTGTGCCTTATTTTTGCAGTGAAACAGTACTGAAGTGCCTTAAAATGAACTATGGTTTCCATCCAACATTAAATGCAGAATCAGGACTCTTGCTTGGTTTTTGTTTTTTCAGATTGGCTGTTGTGGTCAATACTGTCATCCATTTTGCAATACTTGTGCATAGGTTATGCAGTTTATGTTGTTTGATAGTTTCTTAATGGTATCTGATTTAGGGAAAATTACTAATATATTGCTGTGATGCAGGAAAACATGATGTTTCCTATATCTCTGCCACTAATTGTATTGATTTATTTGTTTCCACTTCAGTAAAAGAGTTTTACCTATCACATTATCTTATTTACCCTGGAGTTGCTTCCTCACCCAGTCAACTCAGCAACTGAATTTTAATTAATCAAACAAGCCACTTAGATGTATTACATGCTGATGTTCATATCTGATTTTTCTCCCAATCCATTGAATTGGTTACAATATAGTTCTACAGTAAAGGATTGTGATTTTAGTGCATGTTTAGACTTTTCGATTAAGTGTTAAGTCTGATTGGAAGATTCTGACAGTTCCAGTCAGGTACTTCTAAAAAGAGGAGATGATGTGATTTGTTTTTTTGGGTGTACATGTTGGTGGTATTCTTTCAGCGCAGCTTATGCACCATCCACAGTTCCGGTATCTATTGTATGGACAGGTGATGGATCTATGAAAGTTAATTAGATGTACTAAATAAACCCTGTATAGGCATATTTTAAAAGCTGTTGTTGGGTAAAAGATGCTCAGGCAGGAAGCACCAATATGCACTTCAATTTGTGCACAATGAAACAGGAATTATTCACACTGACATGGACTCCTTGTTCACTGTTTCGAGTTGTGGTATTTAGATCTATTATCAGTCCTACTTGATTCTGGTAAGCTTGATTCTGGTAAACCTTTTAAAAAACCACCCAGGCTAAGGGTTGCAAGACCATCTTGTACAATTCTTTACTACTACTACTACTACTACTACTACTACTACTACCACCACCACCACCACCACCACCACCAGTACCAGCACCACCAGCACCACCACCTGCAAAGATCATTAGCACACATTAGCACATCTTCCACATTAACAGCCTGACCTTATGGACCCCGTAAAACTATATATTTTAACACTTGCTGTTTCATTCCTACTGCCCAGAAAACAAAATTCCTCTCACAAATGAGCTAAAACAGAAAAGATTGTAACAAATTCAAGCTACCATAAGTAAAATTAGAGGACACACAAATAAAAAGCCATATTCAGGTAAACATTGATGTGTTATTCCTAAACCACAAAGCAAGAATCACATGAAAACCTTTCCCACAAGAAGGTGTTTGCAAGCCTTAAGTCCTTGAAAGCCTGTCTACTAATAGAATGAGAACTACTTTTCTCATAAAATGTTTGGTTGTGGGATGCAAAAATACTCTCACACAGAACAGAAACAGGAGGTTTGGAACCCCAAGAGGGCCTGTAGCCATGCAGACCTCTCTTTCTGCTCATGCTGACTCCCAGTGTTCTATCAGTGTCCTCCCCCTAGCGTCCTTCTGCCAAACCTCCACACCATATGCTGTATCAACCTGCTTTCCTAGCCTCCCTTTGCTGAAACGTTTCCTTTTCCAACCCTTTCTTCGCCCAACCCTCTTTGCTCAGGACCTTCTGCCTCTGCAGCTGAAAAGAAACCTTGAGTGCATTACATAGAGATGTTTAACTATACAAGTTCAAAAGGATACACAGACCATAAGTCAATCAATATAATGACAGTGGGCTGGGGAGCAATTACTCTATCATTAGATTTTGACACTATTTTCTAAATGTAATTTTTTCTTTTCTTTCTCTGGTCAAATGCTCTTACGGGCTTGGATCCAGCAAAGCAATTATGCAGGTGATTAATCCATATCTGATCTGCACTGTGGGTACCCTCCCATCAACAGATGCAATTTGTATGCAGCTAGCAAGCTACATTCACTTTTTAAAATGTTCTCTGCCCTTGAGTGTTAAATCAAACAAGTGAGCAAAAATGCTTACTTGACAGGGGAAAACACCTTACTGGAAAATATCACCCTTTTGGAACTCAAGGGAAGTACATAGCAAATCTGTAGGTCATTGACTTGCACTTACACCCCCTGATTGCTTGAAAGCCTTGGGGGGGGGGGGGTATAGAGGGCTATTCATTTTCTTCTATCAGTAGCTATACATCAATTACCTTTTAAGATAAAATATTATTTGTCTTTTTTAAGGGTAAAGTTGTGTCAAAGGTTAACTTCAAATACATCATGACTATTGAATGTGAACGCTCTGTCTCCCCTTTCCCAAGCAATTTTACTGGGACTGGGAACCTGTAGTTTGTTGTATCATGGAATAAGACACTGAGGGAATCTTGACATGGATGAACTTGGTTCTAAATTCCACAAAGCTTCTCATGAAGGTAGTAAATGTATGCCCAAAATGAGATGACAACTAGACAGTAGAACAGCAAAAATATTTTAACTGTATAAAAAACTGAAGTAAACATTCCTGACATTTACTATCCAGTTATCGAGAACCAGGATGGTATGGTGGACTCTAATCTGGATGGACTCTAATCTAAGATCAGGTGGACTCTAATCTCGATGGACTCTAATCTGGAGAACTGGGTTTGATTCCCCACTCATCCACATGAGTAGTGGACTCTTATCTGGTAAACTGGATTTGTTTCCCCTCTGCTACATAGTTCATTCAGAACTCTCTCAGCCTTACCTACCTCACAAGGTGTCTATTGTGGGGAGAGAAAGGGAAATGAGTTTGCAGGCTGCCTTGAGTTTCCTTACAGGAGAGAAAGGTTGGGTATAAATCCAAACTCTTTTTCTTCTTCTTCTTGTAACACTTGCAACAGGTTAAGAGAGTCAGCCTGTCCTTGAAAGCAGCCTGTCCGCAGTCCGGATTATGCTGGGATGCATGTCTGGACACATCCAGTCTAAAAACACCTTATTGATATTTTTAAGGTATATTCAGGTATATTATGTGGGTTCCATATATTTCTGGAATTGGTCAGAAAATATCCAGGGCCAAAATTTTAAGTTCTCAAGGTCTGTCCCACATCATAACAGGTTCAGAATGAATATGCAGGTATCTCAACCAGCCCAAGGAAGGCAGTTCTTAATCTGTGAAAGTCTTGCCTAGCCCTGAAAGAAGGCTTCCAGCCAACACAAGTCTTCCCTGGCCTGGGGAACATGGCCACTGGCCCAGGAGAGCCAGGTACAGGGCCCAGTAGGATAACTGCCCCCCACCTTGTTGAAGGGCCTGTAGAATTTGACTCTTTGGTTCAAATTACTTGAAGCTGGGGAGTTCTTTAGTGGGCAAGCAGCACTAGACCTTCTGCGGTTTTGGCATCATTTGGTTGAAAAACTGACATTCCCCTTCAGAATATGTCCCCCATAGGGACTGATGGAACTTAAAACTTGAACCCAGTCCTGAACCGTGATCCGGGGACCTGAATCCCACTTCCAAAAATCTGAAAAATACTTTTTTTCAGATGCACATCCCTAGATTATGCAGCCTTTACAATTTTTGTTAAATTCCACATCAAACCCTTTGCCCATTGAGTCACTGAGAGTAGATCATTTCTTTGAAGGAATCACTACAGCTAATTTCAGAATAAAGTTTTAGAATTCCTTTTCATTTGTACTTAATTTATTATGGCTTTTCCACACAATTCTTTTAAACTGTTTTGAGGCAGAAAATAAAACATTTCCTACATGGAGTTCTGTATTGTTTTTATCCCCAAACATTTTATTTCCAGTCTGAAAACATTTTAAATGAATCCCTTTTAAAATTGATTGTCTGGCTGAAAACATTTTGAAAATGTCTTCAGTTGCTATGCAATCTACTGACTACATTTCCCATGCTTCTCTTCCCTGAACTTCCTCCTAGGCACCATTTTCTGAGCTCACACAGTACGCCCTTGCCTGTTTAGTTGCATAAGTTCTCTGTTTGCTCTTTTATTGGGGGGGGGGGGAATCTTTGAAGCATCGAGCATATGAAGAGTTTAGAATGCAGCATTGATGCATCGATTCGACACAGAACTCAAAACAAAGGGAGAATTCATGTAATGGTGGACAGGAATTGTTTTGAGGGAGTGAGTGCAAACAAAAGGGGGAAATGAAAACATTTTAGGAGATTTGTGCAAAAATGGTCATTGTTTGACAGAATAAAAAACTATACTTTCAAGTCCTCACACCAAAACAAACAAAACTGTATCCTCAGATTGCACAGATTTTTAATCAAGTCACTATAAGCCTAGCAGTACAAACCTTAGCAGAGTTACACCTTTCTACTGATGTCAATAAGCTTAGAAGGGTGTAGCTCTGCTTGTGATGACTCTGTAAAACAGAAACAGAATAGGTTAGACTCCACACTATAATAAACTTATTCAGCAAATTAGTCCAGTAACATTTGTCTTGGTGATTAAAACTTTTCTCTCAGTTGATTTGCAGGGTTGAGATTCAAGGAACAACATGGAGTCATTTGATGCCTATCATACACTATGATGGTTTCCTTTCTAGTCAAAGCTTTAAAAGTAGGCACCAAAACAAAGCTAATTTTTGACTGACTTCTCTCTTTCTGTTTTTCTCTGTCAACAAAAGATTGAACAATTGTTAAAGGGCTAATCTGCTGGCAAAATATTTGGATTCTAGCTAGTTCGGGTACTTTATTTAATTTATAATTTAGAACATTTTATGCTGCCTTTCCACCCAGTTAGGGTTTCCTTTGCAGCAGCCAAAAGCCCCTGGTCTTAGTAAAAAGTCATTTGGTAGCTACAGAATTAGGCATAAGCAGCCAACTCAGTCTGTTTCTCTTCTTTCTGCTTCCCCATTTACAGTTATTGTAAAAGGTGCTTTATTTCAATACTGCCAGGAGCTTCAGCAGCAAAACCTAGCTTTCTTGCTGAAAGGGTTAACCACATAGCTAACTTTTCATTTTGAAGCAAACACACAGCTGCATTCCAAGATCCAGAAGGCATCAACGATGTCTTTCAATACTCAAGGGTAAGCATGAAATCCAGATGTTTGATGATTTGTAATGCTTCCTTATATTCTCTCTCTGAATAAAGGGACAGATTGCTGCATGCAGAGAGAAAACACAGCACAATCATCTCAGCATCAGCATGAGAACCAACTGCAGCAACTCAGAGTTGTTAGTTGAGAGTGAGTTTCCTATAAGAATAAACTTAATTGCTTGTTATTTAAGAAAGAAGTCAATCATCCTTAAAATCCATCTTGGAAAGCCTTGTAGCTGCTATGACTCACTTAATAGGATGGATCCTCATTATTGGCTCGATGATTTTACTCTTTCAATCCATCATTGTACAAAGATAAATATTGAGACACTTTAAATTAGAGAGAAGATAAGACAAAGAATGCTATTTGAAAGAGAATGCCATTAAGGCAAACAACTCTGCAAAATTTGGCAGGGGCCACATTCTCCTGAGACAGAAGCTGTTGATGTCCCCTGAAGATTAAATCTGCCCCTTGGGCTGCGTTACATGAACATTGCTTGCCTGTTTTGTATTAAGTAAACTATAGGGGTTTTTTTTTAACATCTTGAGGGCTAAAAATTTATCTTCAGTATTTAACTCCCCCCCTGCCCCAGCAAACTAGGAAAAATGAGATTAAAATATTTGGAAATTATAGTCTCCCAATAGGTTCACTAAGAAATTAGATCTATAAGTGTTTTTTGCTGCTTACCCCTCTAGTCCATTTATTCCCATTTTGATCCCTTTTGCACAGGGAAAAACTGAGGGTCTGCAGTGGAAAAGAAACTGTTTCATTTTGTCCAATAATGGAATTACCCTGATAGGATACAGACCAATACTTTTAAGAGGAGAAGAGGAAGAGTTTGGATTTATACCCCACTTTTCTCAACTGTAAGGAGTTTCAAAGAGGCTTACACACTCTTCCCTTCCTCTCCACACAACAACTACTGGTGAGGTAGATGGGGCTGAGACTGAAGCCACCCAAGGCCACCTGGCTACTCAAAACCTGTCTGGTTCAGTGACTAGTATAGGTATAAACATGGGCAACCTGGATATCAAACCTATGCTCACCTATGAAGTAACATGGGTGAAATTCAGTACACAATTTTGCCTGAAGTTAACTTACCTCACAGGGTTAGCTGAATATACTTTTAGTTACTTTGGAAATATGCTCAGCCTCATTCAATGAGAAATTATATTTTATGCTCAAGAATTTCTCCTCTACATTTTTTAAAAATTGAAATGCAGTGATGTACACACAACTCTGGTTCATGCAGAGGTCCCCAAAAGCTCACCACCTCACCAGGGAAAAGAGGTCTGGCTCTCTGGTGAGCAGGGCAAACTGCAGCGCATAGATTCTCAGTCTGGTACTTTTACCGTGGCGTAATTTGAAAAAAGTTTTGAAAAGTCACAGGAGCTTCTCTTGCTGTTTCTTAACACCTCCATAACCTAGTACCTTGCTGCCAAATCTTCTACTTGTGCCAGGAGGACTGGGAGAGGACGAGGCAGCCAGTGCCAGTGATGCATAAAGGCCGGCTAGTAAGCCAAACCAATGTTTGTAGATCCCCTGGGGTCACCAGGCTTGGCAATGTATTGCTGAGCTTTCTTGGAGGAATGTTCCTGATAAAATTAATGAAGTCTTATCTTTGAAGTCCATGTTTACATTTAATCACTTTGCTCTGAATTACATTCCACTGATTTGGGCACTTCCAAATCATTAGCAATTTTTTTTAAAAAATATTCTGTATAGTACTGGAACTAAAAAATGCTAACTTGTAGCAGTGGCATTAGGTTGTGTACTGGTTTGGTCTCCAAAAGCATCAATGTTTGCTCAGACTGAAGTTTGCCAAGGCACAAAAAGGAACTAAGTGTACATACCATTGATATTTATTAGCTTGGGGTGCCTTCTGTTATTTTAGGATTTGCTCAAAGTCTCACTGCTGAGTACTTCATATTCTGCTTGTTTAGTATAGACTTATATGGGCACAGTGCCTTCCCTTTTCCTTTTTGAAAATCATTCCTTCAGTTATGTTATTTTGAAAATGTGCCCAGAATTCTTCCGGCCTAAAGACCCATAAATTATAAATAGCTATTACCTATATTTCTATTTAGTTTGAAAAACAGGCAGAATGTATAATAAACTGACACACGGCCAAAATGTGACCAAAATCAGCAAAACGAGCAGAGTAATGCTAACAAGATATAATCTCGTTGTGAGGCTCACTGCTCAAGCTAGCCAAGTCTGACCATGAGCCTCACACTGGGAAAGTTATTGTTGCTACATCTGTTGCTAAACTGTTAGTTCACATCTACATAGGAAAATGCCTTCTACTAAGCTGACCAATGATTTATCAAGGACAGTATTCTTTACTTTGGCAGAAGCTATACATGGGTGGCAGTCTTTCACATAATTTAATACCTAAACCTTTTAGCCGGAGATGCCAGGAATTTAACCTGGGATGTTCTGCATGTAAGACGAAATATATGAGGCATGTAAGACGAAATATATGAGGGATTTTTAAAATAACACAAATTTTAAAAATGATTTTAAGAAACAGGAGGGTTTAAAAATTAATGATAGTACTTATGAGATGATAGGTAGAATTTATCACTGATCCTAGCTGGGAGGTAGAGAGACTTGCTGTCTTCTAGACGAAGGATTACTGCAGCATGACATGAACATCCCCATCCACTAACTAGGCATCCAAATATGGCGTTGCGTTTGTGCCTGGCCGCTGCTCCCACTGAGGCTTCCTGGCAGCATAGGAAGGCCTGTGAAGAGAAAAGGCCTCCCCACCACCCAGCAGCCTCTATGGGGCTGTTCAGACTTAAGTCACCATTTTGGGGACTTAAGTCTGAAGTGTCCACTGCCAGTGTATGGCAACGAATGGGCGGAAGGGAGTTGACTAAATTTGGACCCTTCCCCAGCCATACCCCCTGACTGCCCCCGCTGCACCATCAGCATTAGTGCAGGGATGCTGCAGCAGCATCCTGCACAGCATTTCTGTGCTGAGGGGTGGGGGCAGTGGCCGCATGGCTGCAGTTTCACCCTTCCACTGGGGTGAGAGCCCCAGGGAGGACAAATGGTCATTCCACCACTTCAGAGAGCAGATCCCTCCCCCCAGAATGGACTTTATATTTACCACGCAGCACCATTGCAGTCATATGGGGAGGTGGGGCCGGAGGCATTTAAGGGGAAAGGCGTTTCGGGGCAGGGGGGGCACGCGTGGGCAATTCATGCCCCGGGCGCAGTTCCCCCTCCCTTCGTCACTGCTTTCTAGCAACTAAAAACCCTTGGTAGCTTGTGGATATTTGGTAGCTAGTGGATTAGGCACAAATAATCACCGTAGGTTTTTGTCTTCTGAATAAAAATGTAGTGCTATCAAGGCAAACTCTGTTGCTGATGTTCAGGTGATGATAGTGGTGATCTCTACATGACTTTGCAAAGAAAAAAGCAAGACAGGCCCCAAATCATAATAAGGCATCTCTTACAATCTTATTATGAAACAAAGTTCAATAATGTTTTAAAATCTATACCAGTGTTATATGCCATTAAAGGTTAAAATGAAATGAAAAATATACCAGTGTAAAATGATAATAAAATTCCTTACAATTGAATTTAGCATATAACAATGATTATATATATATATATATATATAAATAAATGTTGCTTCATCTTGTACCACAACATGCAAAGATATAATTCTGTTTTACACTTAGTGCAAATCTATGTCATCTCAGTTCACGGACTGGGCTGTTAACGGAATTGGATTACCTTTTAAGAGATCAACAGTGTAATCGTATGCAGTTACTCTAGTGTAAACTTATTTATTTATTTTTAATTTGATTTATAGGCCACCCTTCCCCAAATGGGCTCAGGCAGTTACTTACTGAAAGCAATAGGCTTAAAGTAAAATACTGTAACTTTTAGAAAGGAAAATTCTCTAACAGCATGAACTTTTCACATATTGTTATTTCTCCATTTTTTCTCTGGGTTTCTATACTAATGTTACATTGCTAACAAAACTGTAGTTCTGATGTTAGAATTCAAAACATATAGTAAACCTTGATATGTGCTTTTTGTCCTAATGCCCATTTTTTCCTAAAAAAGACTGGTTCATGCTAAAGTGTCTATTCTTTTAAAATACAAACTAAATCCTCATACGTTATGGGTAAAATATCAGCGTTTTCTCTCTTAGTTGCCTGTTAAAATGAAGGCTGTAACTATAAGATTGTTTTAAAACTAACTGACTTAAGGTCAAAGAGTTCTTGTTCCATCTTTTCAATCACACGTCTCTGGTTTAAAAGAGAGCTGCCAAACCCATGGCTATATTTATAGCTTAGCAACTCTACTAAATAGGAAGTTCACTCTCTTGTTGGCAGTTGCTCCCATCACATGGTACCAGTGGTCCAACTGGAAAGAGGCTTTAAGCAAATTTACTCTACCAAACCTGAGATAACCTTGGTTTTAGCTAAAAATACCGTGGCTGGCATTTAATTGCGTAGGATATTAAAAAGTAGTCAGTACTCCCAAGTAGTATTTATGTCTTGGGTAGACTCCCAAGGTAAAATTGTGGCTGCTTTCAGGATTATTTTTCCAAACAATCCAACCAACAAAAGAGCATAGTTTTGAAAACATGGACATCTCAAACCTAAGTAGCTTTTTCCGTTTCCCATTTTCCCATCATGGTATAATTTGTTAAAATGATGCAGAAACTGCTTGCCCCTTGTGCATGCATCAGAAGTACCTTCATTTTATAATCACTGAAATAAAACTCACCAGCAACCATACTTCTTTATCACGGGAATAATTTCATTGCATGGTTGCTATTTTTAGATGCAGTGGGTGAAAAGCAAATTCATAAACTTCTAATCTGACAAGAAATTTGTACCCTAGCAAACTGAACCACAGGATCGTCCCATCAATGTCTAACATGACAACTAAGGAGTACACATGGGCCCCTGTTCCTCATGAAGAAATGGTAAACAAAGAACTTTTGATATTTAAGACAGAGGAAGAGAACTCTCCAAAATAGAATCATTGTTGAATGATGCCACTGTGGCAGACGCTTCAACCTCACAATGACCTCTCATCTTCCTTTCTGCCCTACAGCAAATGACTCTTCCTAGTGCTCCAAATTTAAGACATAAAGAATGCACATCTGCAGTAAGGTTTACATTCTAATTTGCCACAAAAAGAAACAAGGATTCTTGACACAATCAGACATTTATCTGTTCATATAAATGCTCCTCTTCTGCAGCAAGGAGTCATTTTGTCCATTTCCTTTTACCAAATTTCCAGTCAATATATTTTACATTTGAAAAGATCTTGTCTCTCCATTTTGTGGCTGTTTGACAACATCTAAAGTCAACTATCTTTCCAAGTCTGCATCTGAGAGGGGAGGGGAGGTACAGAAATCTAATAAAACAAACAAATAAAATATACAAGTCGGCAGAAAGACAATGATTATGCCAGCCTGACATTCAGGAAAGTGTTCATCACAGTTCATGTAACTGTTTTCAAAAAGTCATCTTTGTTGCAGATTGCTGGCCGGTGCTTTTTTAGGATTGGGGGGAAGTTATGCTTCAACAAACCAGTAGAGGGTGCTCATTGTAGTGCAGTCAAGTTCCAATCCAATCTGGTTAATTCAGCATTTACTTTTTATTTTTAGTGGCTGTCAAGAGAGCACAAGCTTCAAACAGATATTATCCAAGTGAAAGAGAATTTGCTTATACAATTTCAAAATCAAGAAAAGTTCTAATTGCTTTATGAAGCTTTTGTAGTACTGAAAGACACGAAACACCAAAGAGTCATGTGTGTGAGAATAAGAGAACGAAAAAGAAAAAAAACTTTTAAAAATCTGTTCTGCTTGGCCACCAGATGTAGCAGCTACGTTTCAGTGCTATGAGTGAAGGCTTAATACTGCTAGACACCATGTGATTGCCCATTTTAGAGCCCAGATGAGATATGTAACCTCATGAATACACAAGTATAAACTTTCATTATTAAAAGTTTGATAATTAACTCAAAACTACAAGTCTCTGTACCAGCTGCACACATGTTTTAATCAGCAGAACCACCAATCAAATGCAGGATTCCTGTTCAAATTTAACTGGCCCCAGGACAAGCACGGGGCTGTGAAGCAATTCTTGAAACCCTTCCTGTAAAGACTACCTCAATGATCCCAATAACACATTGGCTTGTGACAATTGCTGCAAGGGAGTTTGAAGAAGCTCTTTGATTTGGCTTTGCTCACAACAGGAGTCAGTCTAGTTTCTTCCTAACATTAAGATTTTGCATGATTGTATATCAGAAGACTGAGTTTTGTTTTGCTGGAAATTTTCAAACACAAGGATTGTTCAACAAACTGGAAACTTGGGAACACCGTTGCAAGGAGGGTTTTCAAAGCACCCACAGTTAACCTAATTATGTTCCTAATGATATTATACAGAGTTATTTTAAGACCAGTCTTGTACTGCTGTTGAGCCCGTAACAGTTTTAATAGGGGACGTAAAACATTCTTCTGTTTACCTGCACTGGTGCCTGCACCGGTTGTGAGATCCCCACCCATCAGGCCACCTAGGAGAAGACAAAATAGTTAAACTGGGAGAGCAGTTGAGAGAAACCACAGAAGTCAAGAGAAATTACAGTCTATTCCACAAAGCAATGTAGGAACTACTAGAGTTTCTACCACTGGAGAGATTAGAAAGTTGGCTGTTTAAGCCACGCTCACTTCTGGCTACATAAAATATTTACAAAGTGCAGAAGCATTATTAGCTTTCGGGTACCAGATATAATGCTTCCTGACCTAGTAGTCAAAAAACAACCACATGTTCAGATAAAAAACTGTACACCTCACTGTGTTATGATTGTACACAGTGGCAGAAGGTGCCCTCAAATCACAGCCAACTTATGGAGACTCCTGAAGATATTTTCAAGGCAAGAGATGGCTTGCCATTTCCTGACTTTGTATTGTGACCCTGAACTTTCTTGGTGGTCTCTCATCCAAATACTCACCAAGCCTAACTGGGCCTAGCTTCTGAGATCTGACCAGATTGGGCTAGCCTGCGTTATCCAGGTCAGGGTGACTGCAAATAAAGCTTTTTAATGATGACATTTCTACTTAAGACGAATGAGGCTGGTTGATATCCCATTTAATAGTTTTTATACTATTTGTGCATCTTATAATATTTTCATAAAATTAACACTCAGGCATTGCAGGAATATTTAAAGCAGGAACTTTAAGTAGTTCCTACCAGGCTGTAGGAGAGAGGAACTAAGGGGGAATAGAGAGGAACTAAGGTAAGTGGGGGGGGGAGTGCTGTGAGGAGGCATGGGGGGCAGTTTTCCACCCTCACTGGTGCACGCTCGGTGCACAGCGCACCCCCCCACCCCCTTATAGTTCTGCCACTGGTCTTCACAAATCCTGAGCTAGTGGCATTCCTTTATTTTTAACACCTTCCTTAGTCTGGAGACTGTGTTTTAACTCTTCCAAATTCAACATACATAAGGCTGACTCAGTTGCATTCAGACAAAATGAAGGATCCTAATCTCTGCTTATCCTACTTAGAGGTGATTCCTCTTCAGCACCTGTGTGGAAGGCTGAGTCTTGCTTAGACAACTCCTTGAGATGAAACAATACATCACCGTCAATGAAATTCTAATGATCCAACACATTACCATAAAGGATACATGTAGCTGTTAGATGTAGATCCAGACAACCTAATTCCAAAAGGTACAGTTTTTAAACTGTACTTCTGAATTGTACACAGATTTTATGGAGGATTCCTGAATAAAAGAAAAATGCTGTTACGGCCGAGGATGATTGAGCGTGAAACTCAGCATCGGAGGAGCTGATGCTAAGTACAGGTCATGTGACAGGGGACCCATCACGTGACAGGGGAGCCTTGGCGCACCAATAAAAGGTGGTGCCCAGCCAGCCTGGCTTCTTTCAGAGGTCAGTGAGCAAGCAGACCCACTCTCCCTCCTTGTGTTCTGGGCTGGTTTATTTATTTGGTAATGTTGATTGTTATTTTGCATTTGTTGCAGTTTGGATGGTTATGGGCATAGCAGCACATCCTTATTGGGAAGGCCGAGCTTGCATGCCAGACTTTCCCATGGCTGGGGGCCTCAACAAGAGGTCTGGGGGTGGTGAAGGGCTTGATAGCGCAAGCCGCGGAGACTCTGCTTGCTACCCCAAGCAGGAAGGAGTGTCACTAAATGGGTACATGCCCAAGTGACACCTAGTAATTTTCTGTCCTAATCCCCAGTGGAGACGGTGCCGGGTTCAGTGTGCTTGCTGCCCGAAAGGCTGGGTTCAGCACGCTTGCTGCCCGGTGGCCAGGATGTGCCCCGTATGCTCGCCCAGCTTCTTACGTTGCTTATTAATAAATGGGCTGCGACCAATTTCTATTCCAACAAAAGCTGAGGCAGTGGTCAATGGTAAGCAAACATCTGCACATCAGCATGCAAAATGCCTTGCATGCTATCTATATGTTACATCTAAATTTTGTCCTTATTCCAAGGTGCTCAGTGAGGTAAACTGATTGCCCCACCTCCATGCTATCCCCACAATAACTTTGTTAAGTAGGTTAAGGTGAGATAGAATTACTTCGCCAAAATCAATCAATGAGATTAATGGCTGAAGAGATATTTGAACTCAGGTCTCCCCAGTCTTAGCCCAATGCTCTAATCTAGGAGTGTCCAACTCTCTCTCTCTAGATGTTCACGGACTATGATTCACATCAGCTCCTGCCAGCATTGTGCTGGTAGGGGCTGATGGGAATCATAGTACATGGACATCTGGAGAGCCAGAGTTGGACACCCCAGCTCTAATCACTTCACCATACCAACTATCACTGGCAGATCGACTCATATTCATAATCTAGATTATCTACGAGTTCTTGGAAGCATTTTTACTGCAACTTGCATGAGCACATTCCCATGACTTGGGCTACTCTTCTCTTCATTATTAAAAATGTTGTCTTTAGCTATAACATTTCCTCATATTTCTAGCCTTTATCTTCAGGTACTTCTTATCTAATTCTGATTTAGAATCCAACTCATCCTTAAAAAAAAACACACAAAACACTGTATTTTAGAGTAAAAATGTTTAAAAGAGCTGTTCTTTTCTGATTATAGCATAAGAGAAACAGAAGCAATTCTGCTACTAACATGAAGAAATGGGACTGCCAAATGCCTACCTGTGTTACCTGCACTTGGTGGCCGGTGTGTCACACCAGGAGACATGCTATTGCGCTGTAAGGAAGGGTGGGCCAGAGGCAAAAGGTTGGGATTTCCCAGGGAGCTTACTGGGTTGCTGTATATCAAGCTGTTATGGTTGGACACTGGGATAGAAACTGGCATCTCAAAGTTGGGTGGTGGAACAGCCTGTTCAAATGAGGGGTGGGGAGAAAGAGAAACAAAAGACAAGAATAGTACACAGGCACAACAGCTTCAGACTACAGTTATTCCACATTTAGTTCAAACATTTTATAACTCCTCGGTAAAACACAGAAAAGAAGCAAGAATGCTAAATGCTGTTATCAGCAATATTTCAGCCATCAACAGGACCATTTTAAAAATGCTTAATGGATCATGAACTAATATTCTTCCCACCTCTGCAATTTCTACATTTCCTTTGCAAGTATAAAAAGACTGGTTCCCCACCCCACCCCACACACACACTGCTATTTAAAAGAAGCGTTTTTTCATTAGGCTACATTTCAGCCTTTTTCCATTCACTGAAATCATAATTGCTTACTTGAGGAATCTTAAATGTGGTGGCGTAGATGAATGCAGATAAAAGATATGTGATTTCAATGATTTCATTGAGAAAGGAATATTAGAAAGACAAAAAAGCAAAAGTACTGTAGTTTCAGTCTGAAAAATCTTAGAACCCGAGTATTGTCAGCTTTGTGAAGAACACAAGCCGATGATATATCTCTCCTTTGGAAAATGTGTTCACCTCCTCTGCTCTTTGTGAATGCATCAGGACCAGTTCTGAGGTAATGTCCATGGTTAAATACATCAAAATGAGTTCGTGTTGAAATGTTACAGGAAAGCTGGTATAGTGGAAAAAAGAATGAGCTATAAACCCATCACATTATCTAATTTTAAGATAATAAGAAAAGCCATGCTGAATCAGACCAAAGCCCACCAAGTCCAGCAGTCTGTTCACCCACTGGCCAACCAAGTGCCTCCAGGAAGCCCACAAACAAGGCGACTGCAGCAGTATTATTCTGCCTGTGTTCCACAGCACCTAATATAACAGGCATGCTCCACTGACGCTGGAGAGAATAGACAGGCATCATGACCAGTATCCATTTTGACTTGTAGCAATTGACAGCACTATCTTCCATGAAGATGTCCACTCCCCACTTGAAGCCTTCCAAGTTGGCAGCCATCACCACATCCTGGAGCAGGGAGTTCTACAATTTAACTATGTGTTGTGTGAAGAAATACTCCCTTTTGTCTGTTTTGAATCTCGTACCTTCCAGCTTCAGCAGATGACCTCGTATTCTAATATTATGAGAAAGAAAAGCTTCTCCCTGTCCACTGTCTTTACACAATGCATAATTTTACAGACCTCTATCATGTCTCCCCTTTCCCACCTTTTTTCTAAGCTAATCAGCCCGAACCATTTTAACCATTCCTCCTAGGCAATAGCTCTTGAATCCTGATCATTTTGGTTGCTCTTTTCTGTACCTTCTCAAGCTCTGCAGGATCCTTTTTTAGGTGTGGTGACACACAGCAGCCGCACACTGGGTTGACATTTTCATCGAACTATCCACTATCACCCCAAGACCCCTCTCTTGGCCTGTCGCTAAATATAATTGTATCTAAAAATTGGAACCAGTGTGTTTTTTCCCTCCGGATCTGGATCCGGATGTATTCACACAGCGGTTTACAGACTATTTGCCACCAACTCATCAGTTTTTTCCTTTCCCACCATGCACTGCCTTGTCAGTATTAAAGAAAACTCAGCCTTAACAAGTATAAATAGAAGCTCATTTTGTCTAATTAAAGAAAATACATACACGCTCACACATACATTCAGATGTTAAAAGTTGATACCACAGGTGCCGGTCCCTTAGTCTGTGTAAAGTCAACTTGTGTCGCACACTTACAAATCAGTTTCTGTAGATCCTGACCGAAGAGAACAGTTACTCAATTAATCAGGCCACAGTGGGGCCCATCTATCCAAGAAATAATTTGTTTGTTGGAATTCATATGTAACCAGCTTTCTCTCAGCCTTAGCCTCCCTCTGTAGTTCAGGGCTAATAGTACAGGCCTATCTGAAAGGATTGCTGAAAAGATAATGCACGTACAGTGTTTTGAATCTTTGGAACCTATAATCGTGTTATAGGAACTTCAGTTTTAATGCTGTTGTTTCTGGTTGTTCATGAGAAGTTCTCAAGCCCAACTAGGTGCCCTTCTTCATTTCATGGTGCTTTCCTGCAAAATCCAGAGATACTGCATTCCTTCGCATACATTTCTTCCAAGATAGACAGAATTTGGAGTATCACTTATCAGTTATGCATTTCAGGTAATGCTTTCCTAAAGCAATTCTATTTTGTTTCCAATATATTACCGTGTTCCACTGATGCAACATTTCATATTTAATGCAAGGGTTTGCCATTCTCAACAGTAATCAATTAGATGTAGAAGGTGAAAAGTGTGGCATTCAAAAATAATTTCTACTTCGGTTGAGATGGGCACACAAGCTTTTTGTGATGCACAGAAAAAGTAGGGGAAAAACATGGTAAAGAGGCTGTCCAAAAATGTATTACTTAATTCTAAACTCATAAAGGTTCATAATGTGCAGTAATACAAAGTTTGTATGATGACAGCAACATCCCTCGCAGTTCTGTTATAGGGCAAAAGGGATTAGCATTTTCATTTACTTTGCTGTAACATCCTAATGTTCAGAATTGTTTCAGAAAAATCAACTTCAAACAAGAAACAAACAAGAAACAATTCTGAGATTTCCATGTAAGTGATAAATGTCTTACTCCCTGTGATACTATAATACATTACCAAAATCCTGAAGATAATTTTCAAGATGGAAATATTGCCAAGCTGTCACTGCCACTAGCATCACCCATTTTTGTACCCTTCAGTGGTTTCCAGTCAGTCGAGGTTTTGTAGGTTTCTTGTGCAATTCCAAACTATGGCCCTTTCTGCAAGCGGCGGCAGCGCTTCTCCACCGGCATAATTTATGCCAGTGGAGGTGTGGGGACTGCTCGAATGAGCAGTCCCAGCTCCCTCCCTAGCCAGACAGGCGGCTCCACATGGAGCAGCCTCTCAGTCACCCTCCCCCACTTACCTGCTTCTCCAGCATCACTCTGGAGGGCTGCAGGGAACTGCCCACGCTGCCCTCCAACCCCTGGAGGTTGGAGGACAGCGTGGCTGGGTCCCTGCAGTCCTCCAGAGCGAGGCTGGAGAGGCAGGTGAGTGGGAGCGATGGGGAAAGGGGCGGCTTCCCTGTGGTGCGGTTCGCACTGTGCTGCCAGGAAGACGCAGTTTTTTGAAAACCTCGCTCAATGAGTTAGGTTGTTAGGGACGGCTTCACGCTGTCCGGGGAACGGCAAGAATGCTGGCCAAGAAAACGCTGGCCAAGCAAATGCTCTCCCAGGGACGATGTTTTTGCCGTCCCTGGGACGCTTCATTTGGCCCATGCGGAAAGGGCCCAAGCTTAAAGAAGCTTGAACAGTCTCCCATCAGCATTACCAACAGAGTTATATCCCTTTTGATGTTAACATTTATGGGCATCTTCTGGATTGTGCCCAGGGTTCTCATATTGGGAATTTGTCAGATGTACTAAATTTTTTGATATATTTTAAAAACACTGAAAGAATGCATGCTTCTTTGAATATATAAACAAATAGTTCTTTCAAAAGAAAATCACGAAAGGTTACTTCTCACTCTCAGTATTGTGCCATTGTTCAAGAACTCTTTTTTAAAGCCAGAAATTCACTAGACTAAATGCATCTAGCCAACTCATCCACTCTATTGAATTCTAGGGGACTTCGGAAAGGAAACTGATGTGAATACACTGCTGTCATATAGTCAAGATTCTATCCCTCTCACATTACATTTGTAGTTTGCAATGCACTGATGTTAGTTCAGGATGATTGCCTCAGTAATAAAAATTTATTTTATAAGTCGTCAAAAAGTAGACATTTGTAACTCAAGTGCAAGAAATAACACTTGTAATTGAAGTCCTTTGGAGAGAATTTCAAGATAACTAATAGAAAGAGTAGTTCTTCAAGAAACAATATATGTATATATCTGTTGATAATCCTTCTATCGCTGAGGATAACGATTTCTCTTGGAACTGTTTACACATGTATTTCACAGGAAATAAGTTAAGACCTGCCTCTCTAACCAGGTGCTACCAAACTATTGGAGGTCAGTAGGGTTATAGATAGTTGACCCAAGGTTAAAGGTGCCTTCTCGGTGGAAGGCATTTTCGTTTCCAAACTGCTTTCCTTGCCTGTGGACATCTTCTATTTTAAAGTTAACTCTCATCGATTATTTGATCAAAGCAACAAATTTAGAGCTGGTACACAACTTGAAATCAACATGCAGGGTCCCTTGAAACATCTTTTGTCTGATGACTGTTCCAGATGGCAGCTGTGACATTTAAGATCTTGGGAAGCCACCTCAGCAATAGCATGTAAACCAAATGGATCATGAGGATGCTGCAGTTCTTAAGCACATAATTGACCCATGTAATAACAATATAACATGACAATAAGTCACACTGAAACATTGTGGAGTGGGACCTATTCTGCAAAGATAACAAGCAAACTGGGTCTAAGGATGGCTCTGAGTGCTCCGAAGCAACAGCTGAATGTTCTAAGTTCTTATCTAAGTTCTTATGTAAAGGTCTATTACATATAGAACTACTTTTTAAAACAGATTAAGGTAGCTTAAGAGGTGTCAATTCTCAACATACATTCATTTTTTTTCTTTCCCACTATCACTTCTGCTCTGGAATGAATTGCAGCCTTTTCAAACAATTTAAAAACCTGCAAACCCTGTTTATCAGAAATGAAAGTAGGACAAGTGTGTAGTGTGTGAGAAACAATCCCTCTGCCTTCAGCTCTTATCTTCAAACCAGCTGTCTGTGTTCAGCCTCAGTCTGCTAGCACAATCAAGTGGAACTTCAGTTGCATTTTTTGCATTCCTGCTACTCTGTAGAATGTGTAAAAGCCTAGGTATAGTGAAACTTACAATGATCTTGCCAATTTTTTTGTTCTAAAGCCTGACACAAAGTTTCTTTAGACAAAAAAGAAGAAAAATCCTCTACTTGCACACTGCACCTGTCCTACAAGTAGGATCTGTTTTTCAGCACATATGGCACAACCCTGGAAAAAGGATGACTTACGATGCAGGCTTCATTTCTTTCAAAACATGTGCACTATGTAATTTAAAATATCATACAATTATGTATCTAAGGATAGCAACATAATTGGGTGAAATTCACTCTGTACCACTCAAAGTTCTAGCATTTGGGCAATGTGATGGGAACTTCTTGGAATTGTAAACTGAGAATAGATTCTACTCTAATTCCTCTCCTCTTCAAAAAAGAGTGAAGAAGTTGCAGTTCCAAACCAATTAAACTGTTGTTCAGCGCTATGCAACAGACTGATGATTTTTGCTCCTCTGAGCGGATTCAAATGTAGCCACAGGAGGACCACTTCATATCCAACAGCCCAGTGGCAGCTCTGCAGACCCAGCAAGTCACATGTAATGGAACCTCCAATTTTTACCACACAATAGCAACCACACAATATTTTGAAGTCTGTGGTGATGTGGTAAAAAATTGTAGATTTTGCAGGGCAAGTAAACCCAAATGGCTTGCAATATAAAACAGCCAAGAATTACTGATATACTCTAGGAATTAAGAGCTTATACTGAAAAGGTTTTAGAGGAAGAATTTGGGATTTTATATTATCTTTGGCTCATTCCGCACACGCAAAATAATGCACTTTCAAGCTGCTTTCACAACTGTTTTTGCCATTCCGCACAGCTTCAAAGAGCCCTGAAAGCAGCTTGAAAGTGCATTATTCTGTGTGTGCGGAATGAGCCTTTTACATTTGTGATTTGAACTTTGTTGCTCCAACTTGTCTGAAACCTGAAAAAATGAGAAGATGGCGTGATAAGTAGTCAGAGCATACATTGTGCTACATACATTTGAGAGGTGACAGCAAGGTGAATTTATATAAAAATGGATGCAACAGTTCCATTTCCAACTTAGGCATCAGGTCAACCAGAAGCCACCAGACCTGGCAGGATGCTTATGAGGGCTAGAGAACCACATAAACGGTCATCTGCCCACATCCTTTTCTTTCTCTAGGCTGAGTAGGGGACATGTAGACTTTCATAATGGACTCATAAAAGTTATTTTTAATTAACATTTTTGTACGATTGTATTATGTTACTGTATAATTCCATTCCTTTGCCACTTTAATTCACTTTAGTGGGAATTGCACAGAAAGTACACCAGACTGGTCCATGGTTTTAAAAGTGTTGTATTTCACATACAGCTATGCAGATTTTGTATAGCTATATAGATTTCTTTTCACATTCACATACAGATGCAATGTTAAGAATGATGAAGATGTAAATGTCACTGCTTGATCAGATCACTAGTAGAGGAGTGTTGGAAAAGGAATGATGCCATATTATAGTATCAACTTGAGTCATCCATTTTGCTTCATTTTAAACATGATTTTGATTTCTAAGTCCTTTCTGCATCTGTATTTCATGTTCTTTGTATCAGGAAAAAAAATTGTCATTGAGTGCACCGAATCACGCCAATGGTCATGTTAAAAAATAAATTTGTGAGATATCTTTTTTCCACGATGTAATATTCCACGTCTTGTATGATATTATAAGTATAACAGGGACAATGGTCCTTTCTGCAAACAATGGTCCTTTCTGCACAGCACAAATAAAACATCTTGCAGATGTTTTTTTAAAAAAAACTGTTCAGGGTTTTTTATCCACACAGTGTGGACAAAAAAAGTGTTGCCAGGGAAAGTGGTTCTTTTTCTCACCCCTCCCCACCCACTAGCACAGCACTTCCCTTTTCGCTGCAGATCGTACCCGCCATTTTTCTTCCGCTTGTGATTCTGTCATGCTGCCTGCCATTTGGTGAAGGTTTCCCTCAGAGGTTTCCTCGGCATGCAGCTTGTCTGCCTGCCATTTCCATGTAAACAGTACATGAATAAAGTTTGTTTTGACTGCCAATTTGGGGCACATGTCGTCTTCCCTTTTTTGTTGTTTTTGAGGTGTTTTTGAAGCTACCATGACTCGAAATATGCACACATAATGCAGATTCTCATATCATGTCATTGTAGCTTTAAAGATATCCCCATCAAAAAAAGAGGAAAAACAACATGTGTGCTTCATTAAACTTCATTAATGTACTTTTTACATGTAAATAGTGGGCAGGAGCTGCAAGCAGAGGAAACTTTTCAGAGAAACCTTCACTAAATGGCAGGCGGCATGACATAATCACAAGCAGAAGAAAATGGCGGGCGTGAGCTGCAGCAAAAAATGAAAGAAAAAGCCTTAAAACTGGGTGGGAAAGATGAGACATTTCCTGTTCTCCACGCAGCAAATAGGTCTTGACCCCATCTTGGGGGGGAAAGATCACGAGTGTAGTGTTTTCTAAAAACCTGGGTTGAGCTGAAATAAAATGTCCTGAGGATATTTGGGGGGGGGGGGGGAGCAGTGCACAGTTCCTCCCAAAAATGCTACTTTTAATATCCTCAAGATATTTTATTTGTGCTGTGCAGGAAAGCCCAGTGAAAACATTCAAATCACCATTATTTAAACATTATGGTGAGCAGTCCACAGGGGCAACACCCACCGCTATGTTATGGCTATGTTATATATCATTTCAGCAGTTTTGGGTGCACATTTGTCCCTTATGGCGCTTTAAAACACAATATATGACTACTACCACACTTTTTTTTTCAAAAATAGGTATTTCTAAAGTACAATCCTAAAAGTTTTCACTAAGTTTGTGTTCTGTCACAAGCAAATACATTGTTCTTCTCATATTACTGTACAACTGTGAGGTTTTTCTGGGAAGACTGCAATGTGTAGCACTCTTAAGGGGGGGAAATACCCTAAATGACAAATAACATGATAAAAGTATCCATCTGGTACTTCTAAAATAATGCTGGAACTGGCCTCCCCTCCCCCACCAGTGAAGATAAGACAGCAGAAAGCTTTTGTGTGAATCATGCAGCCTTCAGGCTGAAACACCCAGCCATGTTTAGCAGGCAACACCCACCACAACTAAGAGCTGCAGAAATCGCATGACCGCTGATGTCATGCACAAAACACAGCACAGTTTGTCTTCACTCTGAGCAGGCTTTTCTGAGCTCTCCTCTTGCAGTGGTACGCAAAACACCAATCTGCATCTCACTCATGCATTTGGCAGTCGTGTAAATGCTTCAGTTGCAGGGATTAGCAAGCAGATGCAGCAACTATGCTGAGAATAACAATGGGACATGGCCTGGCCTCTTCTGAAGTCCTCACTCCCACAGCACCGCTTTTGAAAACTAGTGTGCCTCCTAAATTTCAATACCAGACTCAGTGGCTGATTCCGTATGGGCCAAAAACTGCAGCATGAAAATGGTGCAAAAATGGTGTAAAAGGGTTTAAAACGGTGTAAAAGGGTTTATCCTGTTTTCACACCATTTTCACACTGCTGTTTTTGGCCCATGCGGAATCAGCCTAAGTCCAAATTCCTTCCTCATGTTATTTCACCTTGTCAATACTAACTGAACATACATTTCTAGAAACGCATTCCCACATTTGCATACATACACACTCAAAACAATACATTTGCTGCCCTTATTAATACACCCTGTGTATGGTGTGCATGCTCTACAGGCTCTCAAAACTGGAATACCCAACCACCCTGCTCACAGTGGCCACTTTCTCCTCTGATAGAAGCACAGGAATGCGCAGTTCTGTTTAGGAAACGTTAGACAGATCAGCTGGTTATCCCAAGCAGTTGCTGTGGTCACAGGGAGTGGGGGGTGGGGGTGGAGCTCATGGAGAGCTCCACGGGGGGAAGGAGGTGGGGGTGGAGCTCGTGGAAAGAGGGGGTGGAGCAGCTGCAGAGAGCAAGGCAGCCATGTGCACCATCCCTAAGATCTGGCCAAATTGAGCTAATTCAGTTGACACAGGGGAAGCCTCTCTCAGAACTGCTAAGAGGTTGTTCAATGCTTAACACAAAAGCAATGTTTTATTGACCCAGAGGAATGGAAGAAGGGGAGATAGGAAACCACCTCTGTGAAAATATTTTTGACAAATGAATCGTGATTTTTTTAGTACCTCTACTCGAGATGGTGCTAGATGCTTTTACACAATCCACCTGCTAAAATGTGCCACTAAGTACGATTTCAAATACAAAAGCATACTGCCAGGATTCACTCTCAGTCAGGAACCTTGCAGTAGGTTTTATTTTATTTTACTTTCTTGGAAGAATGAAATAAAGAAAGTATTAGAGTTGCACAGTCTTCAAAGGCCTCTATGTTGTTTCATAGGGAGACAATTAGGCTTGGTTGATGGACTCAAAAATTACCAAGGGAATGCAGGCCGGGCCTTCTATGTCAGTAAAAGATCAGACTATCTGCTCTGTTCTGCTAGAAAAGGGCAGTGCTCTGCTTAAATTCTAGCAACTTAGCCCTACAAACCACCTTCTGTCAGTATAAAGTTCCATAAAAGTCAATTTTTGCCTCCACTGTATAAAATGTCAAGGCTTTTGCCATCATCAACAGTACAGCTTAGCAATGTTGTCACAAATTCTTCAGTTTGCAATTACAATAATATTTTCTGGAACTAAGGCCCATTGAATAAAATTGGACTTTCTTCTGAGTAGAGCTGCTTATGATTGCTCCCTTTCTACAACTAAACTTGTGTGTGGTTCCAATAAATACAATTTAGGCTTTTTCAACAAGAGACAATTATTTTTAAGCTTCTACAACGTCCCTTCTAATATATCACTCTCTACACTATTATCTTATTTATTTGTTAAAATATTTTTTTTCAAAACAATAGTGCTTTAATTATTTTTTTAACAAAAGCTCACAAGGTTCAATTGTACAAACTGTACATTCATTACATGGCCTTTGTGCTTCTGTTTAAAATTAATGATTTTTTTTAAAAAGCTATACCTGTGAAAGTTCTATCCTGTAATTAAAGGCATGGGAATTCTTGACTGGAAACCTTGTGGAAAATCCCATTCAAACAGAGGCATATTTTTAGTTCCCTTATGACAGACTTTTTTAGAGTAGCAAATGCAAGAAGAAGAGCTAGTAGAGACCAGGCTTCTAGCAGGTGAAAAAGGGTTCGCAGTTTCACAAGGCATTCTAGGCAGACAGTGCTGTGGTGGCTGTGTTTTTGAGCAACATCTCCATATTGAAGTTTGGCTTGCTAAAATCACAGGGGCAACATCAAAGCTCTCTCCCCGACATATGGCATTAGGCAAGTGAGAAGAGCGTGAGTGCAAAGGGTGCATGAATTCAATTAAAAATTGCAGACACATGTTAAGCATTTTGGAAAAAGAAGAACTTGCAAGGAATCTTAGCCCAACTTGGAGCTTTTCTGGTCTCATGGGTACATTGCTAGTTTTCCAAAAGTTTGTGAAAGCATGACTTTTCGTACAAAGGGCAGATCAATTCAGTCAAGTTTTTTTAATATACATGAAAAATTCTCTCCCTTAGGAGTGTGCTACAAACAGTCCAGAATCGTTTAAATTGCGAAAGAAATTATTAAGAGCAAATGTCTCCCATCTGGATGTTAGCTCCCGCAAATGAAACTGTCTGGGTGTCACAAGTGGCTGTGTACATTTTGGATACATAAATTTGTTTGTTTGTTTTTTTGCTTTTGTGGACACAGATATTGCCTTCAGGAACTCAGCTTGTTTGCACAAAATTGTTGCCTTTTCATTTCTGAAAGGAAATCAACATATGCCTGAGCTCTTGCATCCATACAGGAAGAGGTACTCAAATATCAAAAACAAAACAAACAAGTTGTTTGTTTGTGATGAGAACAAATCTTATTCACTCTTCCACCCCTTATACTCTCACCATTTGTACCCTTCCAAGTCAGAAGATAAAAACTCCCTTGTTTGTAATGGAACCACCATTTACTGCCATATCTGAACAAGATGCTTTAGCAAATTTCATAGTTTTGTCTACAAACCATAACTTTTAAACCACAATTTAATCATGGTTTGTTGACAAGAAATAAACCACACTACTGGCAGTATTCCCCCTAGACTCAAAGGTGGACCATGCATCAGGGAAAGGCTTTTTACACTAGAAAGTGACATGGATCAACTTAGTCCAACCAGTTGGTTAAAATGCCTGATCTAAACCAGGAAGTCTTCAGTATCAGCACAGTATTTGTGAGGGCAAAGGAGAGGATGTGTGCAAGAGTGAGGAGCTCTGAGGCTTATTCTTTAATTAAGCAACTCATAGAAGAATCAATGTGGTGTAATGGTTAGAGTGTCAAACTAGGATCTGGGATACCGAAGGTCAAATCCATACTCAGCCATACAGTTGCCTGTCAGTATGCTGGCTACATACATGAGTCTGGAAGGCCTGGGGAAATGGGGGCATTGGAATAATGGTGATTTTTAATCATTTTTTCCCCCACTGGCCAACAGAATGGGGGCAGGCATCAAGGATTCCCATAGAGACCTGGAAACCCTACTGAGCCATTGAAGCTCACATGGTAGCCTCAGTACAGCTACACTCTTTCCTAACTTACCTCACAGGGTTTTTGTTAGGATAAAATGAGGAAAGAATAATCATGTTTGCAACTTCAAGTTTTTTAAAGGAAACTGAAATGTACTAGACAGATACTAAAGCTTGATTGTAGCCACTGTCTATAGCCACAATCAGAGCAAAGTTTTGCTTTCAAAGAAGAGTTTCTAGCAACATATTTCCAGCAGCATATCTAGAAGGACAGATACATCTATTGTGTGATGTGAGGTAGGTTCACTGCTTACAGTATACTGGTGTTTGTTAGCCTTAACTGTTTCTGAACCTGTCCTACATCTCTGTGCATAAAGTCTACATGATTCAAGGTTAAGCTTTTATGACAGAATTCTTGACATAGATTAGCCTTTTATTGTGGTTTTAAGACAGCCTCGTTGGAGAAATTAGCCAGTGCATCTTACCATAGAGGCTGGAACAACATAATGACAAGAAACCCATGTTGCAGATTTGCACAATGCTGGACAGAACAGGACAGAAACATCCCTCTGATCCGCCTTTGCCCAAGCAGGGTACTAGTGGAAAGGTCAAGGCACTTCAGGGCAGAAGGTCAAACCAGCCTGGCTTACATTCAGTAACCTTGATGGCTGCAGGAGGAGCTGATGATCAATTTATATCCATATATATTTTGCATAGAAGCCAAAGAGTCTCAGTTGTTATGCAACTGAGGCTCTTATTGTGCCCATTTGTATCTTCAGATGTTTTCAGAGATGCTACAGGTTGACTATTTTTGGCAAATCACATTACAAATTTAACCATCACACATAATGCTACTGAATGTAACAGTTCTGCGGCACCTAGAAGACTGACACATTTAGCAAGTGCGTAAATTTTCACAGAATAGAATCTTGTATAGCCCTTCATGTATTAGAGAATATACAGGTCTGGTCTGGGTCCCCACCACAGAACAGATATAACACAGTTACATATGAGTTGTGAGTTCTCACACATATGGTACCTAAGGAGGATCACAGTAGGCGTGAGATAGTGACAATATAAGGTAGCCATTACAATGGATCCTGAAAAATGCTGATGGGGGGGGGGGGCATTTTTGAGCTGCTTTTGTCCCATTGCAATTTTTTTTAAAAAAGGGAGTCCTCTTCTCCCTCACTTACCTGCCAGCTGGCCAAGTCCAGCATTCAGTTCCACATGCCATCTCTGGGCTCCACGTGGAGTTTGTAGGAGCTGCACAGAGTTGAACCCCAGGTTTGGCTGGCTACCACCTCCAAACTTGACGTGGGTCTTGGAAGCAGCAGGTGTCATGTGTTCAACTCTGCACTGCTTGCTGTCTTCAAGATCCACGCCAAATTCAGAGGCAGGCGGAATTTTCTGGGTTTGGTTTTAATAATCTGAAAAATTGTGAAAACCTGAAAAAGCTGGTATGAGGATCCAGCTTTTTGGGAAGGGTCTCAAATACTGGTTCTATTAAACCTGAAAAATACTGACAAAAATTGTGCACACCACTATTATAAAACAAGGCTTTTGCCTCCCCACAACCATTATCAGCCTTTAATAGTTCCAGAAGAGAACTACTGGGCCTGTTTTGGAAACCCATGGGTATCCTAGGAAACATGTGAGGTTCTCCAAATAGCTCCCTACATAATATTATTGTTAGTCTTTTAGGTGCCAAAGTATTCTTTCTGGGGGGTGTGTGTGTCTTTTTTTCTGTAACATCATGCTAACACAGTTATCTCTCTGGATACAGTACTTATAAATGATACTAAAAGCACTTATTTAGTATTCAAATTGAATTCCCCCGCCTCCCTTTACATCTGTGCAAACAATATAGCCACATGCAGAGTTATTTCTCTTAAGTATCTGGCAAGGCATATGACTGTTAGAAATTCTGTCTTGGTTAAAACAAAATTTAGCGCTCGTTAAAGCATTAAGAGAAATGCTGATGAAATCAAAGCAAGTCTTCTGATAAAGCCGTAAAATCACCTCCAACACACAAACTTGACTGTACGCTACCATTCGGCTCTCATGCAGTCTGTTTTTCCTGCAACCAGCAATTAGCTACGTAACCCTTCAGTGTGGTAACCGACTTCAGACAATAATCTCATGTGCTAATAGGACTCACATTCTTTAAAAAACTTTACATTCTAATTTCGTGTCATGAGCTGCCTTTTATGCCATTTGTATGACAGAACGGCAAAACAGAAATCATCTTGATAAGTAAATAATATATAGTTCTTTTTTTTGTCTTTCTATATACCCACAGAAAGCAGTTTCTGAGCACACTAAGCTGTCCACAGCAAGATTTCCACTGTTGTTCTCTAAATATGTTTTGGTATAAAATTGTGTGGTAAACCAGAATTCTAAATATCCACTGTACATAATGCTCAGTTTAACTTCCTCCCTTAGGTTTTTTGACTTTCACTTCATTTTTATGTCAGATACATCTCATTAAATTTCACACACCTCATGAGGTGGAAATATACATTGGTGCGGTATTTCCTATAAATGCAATTTGGTTTTAAAGGGGGAGATGTCAAAATGTGTCCCTCACAGATCTATCTTTCTTTCTTTCTTTCTTTCTTTCTTTCTTTCTTTCTTTCTTTCTTTCTTTCTTTCTTTTGTAAGAAACCAAGACTGAAAGGGTTAGAGTGTGTTACTGCAGCGGTTATCAGCAGACAGCCATCTAACCTTTGGTACTTACAGGTATTTTATGGCTCTTGATCATAATATCAAATTCTTCATTAATTTTTTTGTATTTTTCTTCAGTGCGTGGGGTGAGGGCATAAGAGGAGTCGGGATCGGGGCTTTCACAGCCTTTGTTTTCTTTCTTGTTCAATGCCTGCCAGGTTCAGAGAAATATCAGAAAGTAAAACAAATGAAAGGGAACTTGGAGTACTTACACATAATCTTTGCCTGCTGATCATTAGATCAATATCTTCATTAATTTTCCTGTACTTGTCCTCAGACTCAGGGCTGTGACCTACTGAATCGTCTGCATCCGGGTCTGGACTGTCACAGCCATTAAGTCCTTTCTTTCTTAATGTCTGAAATACATAATTTGGAAAGTTCAAGCCTTGACACAGGCTGCAAGAGAGAGCCAGGGCCACTGCTGTCATGCAGGCTGCCTGGTGGTTTAAAGTTGTTACATTTTACATTAGGGAGAAAAAGAGAAGAGAGAAGCATTAAGTCAACAAACTGCAGCTCCTGTTACCAGTGGCAAAGAGAGAGCCACCGTGACCTTTCCTGAGGCTGAAGTCAGTCAATAAAAGGAGAGAGTATACAATCTAATTAAAAAAAATTCTCTGCTACCATCTATGCTTTCCCCTGCAACAGAAGCTTCAGTTGGTTATACATTTCAGCAATTGCATCCTTGCAAACATTTAGTGAAGGGTAATGCGTTCCATCAAAAAGGGGCTGCCAGTAACTTTCTGTGTGGCAGAATGGGGATGTTTTCGCAACACAGTTAGACACACATATTGTGCAGTATTGTACTCTCATTATGCTACGATTATCATTCCCTTTCCGGATATTTATTGGTTCACACAAGAAAATCTGTAAGGTGAATGACTACTGCAGTGCAACAGTAGCATAATAACCATAGATGGAGGGATTCACCCAGCAGGACTTAGATGAGGATGTTAAGGGGCAAAGATTCATAATTAGAGTTGAGTTGCGGCTTTGGGGGAAAAGCTCGGAAGGCTTTCCTTCTGTGCTATTTTCCCTGATATAAATTTCTCTTTTCCTGCACTAAAGCTAATATTTGCCTCATGTTTCCCATGCAGGTTAATACCTACTTAAAATTGACTTGATGGGAGAAATGGAGGCTGAAGGGAGAAATAGAGAAATGATGGGATAAATGAAAAGGGTAAACAATCCTGTGACTTCAACAAGACTTGTTCCCCTACAACTACTTTGAATGAAAAAGACTGCATTTATTTTTGTCCTAAATCATAATACTTATGTCCGTGGTGGCGAACCTTCGGCACTCCAGATGTTAAGGACTACAATTCCCATCAGCCCCTGCAAGCATGGCCAATTGGCCATGTTGGCAGGGGCTGATGGGAATTGTAGTCCATAACATCTGGAGTGCCGAAGGTTCGCCACCACTGACCTATGTTATACATTTCTAGCGGATTCTCAATCTCATACCAAAAACGTTAATGGCAGAAGCTTTTAAAAAAAGAAAACAGTTGCCTTTATGTTTATCAGAATTAAAATCAATAAACAATACATTGAATGCAATTTCAGCTTCAGAATGGATGAAACATCCAATTCAGATTTCTCCTCCCTATACTCAGCAAAGAAAACTTTGTACAGATATGTATTGTCGAAGGCTTTCACGGCCGGAATCATTAGAGTTAAGGAACTGTATATTCTAGCAGCATTCTCTCCTGACGTTTCGCCTGCATCTGTGGCTGGCATCTTCAGAGGATCCTCTGAAGATCCCAGCCACAGATGCAGGCAAAACGTCAGGAGAGAATGCTGCTAGAACACGGCCATACAGCCCGGAAACCACACAGCACCCAATTTGTACAGATATGTTTATTTGTGGTTCACACTCGCAGAGAAGCAATAAGGGAAACCTGAATCAGAACACACATTATAAATCCCCTTCCTTTATTCTAATTTCTTCCGCAGATGTACTTTGGATGGGCTTTCCTGTGACATGGATGAGGAAGAAGAAGAAACATTATCATGCAGTGATGAAGCAGTGACTACAGATGTCGTGAAATGCATGCCACCCATGCAGTGCAACATTATCACAGTTTCTGAGGCCCCTTCCGCAAGGGACAATAAACACAGGTTAACGACGGTAAAAAAGGTTTTGGGGGGAAACGTCGCACGGATCCCATTCCTAAAGTGAGTGAGCCCCATGTTACCTCCCCCAAACTGGGTTATCCGATAATTGCACTATCCGCGAGTCTTTTTCTAAAATCTCAGGTTGCAGCCGCTTACAAGTGAATGGCCGGGCAGGGAGGTACTTTATTCAGCTGCATTTTCCTTTTTTTGTTTTGTTACCTGGCTTCCTTCTGGGTAGCCACGCAGGCGCAAAGGGTCATATAGTGAGACAGCATGGCTGTGGGGGTTTACTTGTGCATGCCTGTGTAGCTACGCATCAGTGGAAAGTCAATTTAAAAAAGATGTGCCTCCATGAGCTGCCTTTTATGTCCATGAGAAGGCACGACAGTAACCCACATTGTTTCCGTGGGCTCTGATTGCTGCCTGAACAGAGGCATGTGAACACGAAAACAGGAAAGCGGGTTACTTTATCCCTACTACAACCTCTGTACATGTGCTGTGTAAAAAGAGCTTGACAAAGTGCAAACGAATGGCTAGAATCACAGGAACCTGAGTTCAAATCTAGGTTTAATGTCACCTGGTTAATATGCTGCACAAGCAAATCCTCTATTATCTCAGAGCAACCTCAGAGGTTTGGTCATATTACAAAAACATATCTCCACAAATCCAAGGGTTTTTCTCTTTGAGGCAGCATATATCTCTGAGGTATTACTTCGATGTAAAGAACATGACAAGGCACTTGGAAAGGAGAACTGGAGAATAATATAGCACAAGACCTGATATGTTAGATTTTCTTTGCTATTGCTGAAAAATTGACTCTCTTCTGCAGGCTCCTGTCATACAAGGATGCAGTTGAACGATATGTGTGCGTGTGTAAATCATATCCCTTTAACATTGAGCAGTAATGGAAAGCTGAAGCTTTCCATGGCGGCACAAAGTTAAATAACATCACTTAATAATTTTTTGCTGATCAAATTGATATTAAAGGGATAAGCAGGAGAACCAGATTAAAAGATCAGCCCTTTTGGGTTTCTGCAGAGAAGACAGAGAAGATAGTGAAGATTGTTGCCATTCTAGCATACTGACAATCAAGGAGAAACCTTTTTTGTGAATTTAAAATACCTTAATTTTTTATATGCATTTTAACTCTTTCATTTGTATATTATAATTTTGGCCTCATTCATTACCACTTTGACATCTATAATTTTGCTAGAATTAAAGTTTCAGTTCTATGCACTCTTACCTGAAAGTAAGCCTTACTGGATACAGTTTCCAAGAAATCATGCACAAGCATAGAGCTGTAGGTCTTGGGATTCTCATTCTAAATACAGTATATTTTTAGGCCTCCTTTTATTCAGTAAGACTTAAAATTTGACTCCTAAAGTCATTTTTGAGCCTGAAAGGTCAACAAAGGGCTTCTGTTCAAATTTCTAGAGTCCAGATAATCAGGATAACAAAACCATGAGGTGCCACTCTGAAAAATCCTTCCTCATAACAGTCTGTAGAAGGGAAATGAATCTCTGAGTAGTGATGAAGCTTGATTCCCCAGTCATTCCTGCTTGCTTTGGATCTGAAATGTCTTTCTCTGTCATTGAAGGCCAGCCAGGTCTTACACTCCTTGCTCCCATTAGGAAGATTTATATCTTGGGTAACTCAAGGAGGCAGAAATCTGTGCAGTATATTCCCAAATCACCCCCACGGTGAGCACAGAGACTGCCACTGTATTTGGTAATGCAGAAAGTTCAACAGAAGTGCTAGACAGCATTTTCTGAGAGGTAGCTATTAATTTTTCAAAACACCGTTTAAATACTGATGCATTTTTGATACAACAGTATCTTTAAGAAAACAAACACTGAAACATTCAGGGCTTTAGTTCAACAAGCCCACAATGTATCAGACAAATCAACAAGTCAAAGTTCTCAGGCCCATCTGTGGCCAAGACTCAGTATTAATACTACATTATCAAAGAAAGCAAACAATACATAGCCCACTTGTGCTATATTATTCTCCAGTTCTCCTTGAGTTTAGTCATCCAGAAATTCATCAAGAAGGGAGGGGGAGTGCACAAGGGCACATCAACTGATCAGAAAACATGCAACTTGGCTTCCCATTCTGTGAGAGCTCAGCAGTTTACAATCTGACACAAGACTACATCTCTAGGCATCAGCAATCTTATTTATCCTAGATATCCACACATGTCAGCGACTCTGCACCTGTTGTCTACTCTGGCACAGACCAAATGACAGCAGCCAATCGTAGCTGCTTCTGTTGCAACATGGCCATAGATGGCTTTTCTTGGCTATGCCTCTACAGACTGGGACTGCTTATCTCTGTGGATTTCAGCAGTCTGTTTTTTGTATTTCATAATGCTGTCATGATTTTCAGCTCTTCACTGCGCAAAACGTGTCTGAGAATGTCACTCTTCTCCAATATTTTTATGTATACTTCCTTTCTACATTAACTCTCAGAAGGATTTCAAATTTGTTCACATCCAAAGTACAATATTACTGATAATAAAGTGATTGTTTTCATTTGGAAAAAGATATTCCCTTGCTAAAAAAACAGCTCTTCAGCCCTATTATCTACTCATAGGAACGGCAGATGGCCAGACTCACAGAAGAGAAAGGTATCATTACCAAGGATAATAAATATAACAAAATTCGATATCAAAGATTAATAGATTTATTGTGTTTTAGCTGACATTTTGGCTGGATCCAAAGTGTCTTCTGTTCACATAGTGGATTATACATCCTTCAAGAATACTTTGTATGAGTAATGAAACTAAAGCTCTTAGGATTACAAACATAGTTTGTAATTACAAACTATGTTCCACTGTCCCTATTTTTTTTTTAAAAAAAAACCTTTTAGAAATGTTCTACAGGGAGCTGCTCGGACTTTGGCTCATTCCGCACATGCAGAATAATGCACTTTCAAACTGCTTTCAGTGCTCTTTGAAGCTGTGCGGAATGGCAAAATCCACTTGCAAACAGTTGTGAAAGTGGTTTGAAAACGCATTATTTTGCCTGTGCGGAAGGGGCCTTCTTTTTTTGAGGAGGAACATAACATGAGGGGGAATTAAGCTTAAGTGTTTTACCCCCCACCCCTCCATTTTCCTCCAGAAAAAAATCTTATTCCACCTGGGGAAAACATATGACAATATGTACCTCCCCCACCCTTTCCACATACAAGTAAGAATAAAAATGGAGCTCATAGTTGTGTTTTCTCATGGAAATCTGGTCCAGGGAGAAAAGGGCTAAAAACTTCCTCTCTCATCATACTTTCCTGGAGGAAAAAGATTTGCTTGAAAGCCATGCATTGAAAAGAACAAATGCTACTGAAATTATCATGGATCTAAATTTAACATGTAGACCCACCCATAATTCAAAAAAAGTTTGTTGGCCTATATATCAACTCTTATAGACTATGACAGGTAGTTTTCTTTTGCTTCCAATTATTTGGATATAACTTTACTTTTCTGAACTATCTCCATTCTTCTATACAGAATATAATTTCAGAACATTTTGTTTCATTATTTGACCTGATAAATAAAATTCTGTTCAAGAACCTGCATTTAATAAAACTTTGCTAGGCACCCTGAACTAACACTAGATGCCATTGTCTTTAAAATTGTATCCCTAGTGAGCAAAGATATGTTGCACATATCTCATTTTTAAAATGATGATTTAGGGATGACAAGTGGGGACCCACAAGAAACTTGCAGGGATGGGGCATTCTCCTGTCTTTGCTTCCTTTTCCTCTCCCCTTCTTTCTCGTTCTCTCTCTCCCAAGTCAATCCCCTTTCTTCCTCCCTCCCCACAAATCAATGACTCCTTTCTTTTTCTCTCTCTCTCCAAACAAATCACCATTCTTTCTCTTTCTCCCAAGCAAATTCCCCCCTTCTTTAATTTCTCCTCCCCCACAAGCCCACCTAGCAGCTTCTTCCCCCATAGTAACAATGGCAGCTATAATTCTCCCGTCCACCCAAAAGTTTCCTTCCCTCCCCACATGAACAACACACATCAATGACATCAATTACTCTCTTGACCACCCTCTGCTAAGCAGCGTCCTCCCCCATGCAAGTGAATGGTACTGGCTGCCTGCTCAGCAGTTCTCCCCCTCCTAAACACACCAACAGAGATGGTGAGTCTCCTGGCAATTTTCCTCTCAGAACAACAAGACAGGCACAAACAAACCTCTTGTTTGTGGAGCTGTAACTCACAATGTATTTTTAACCATCTCTCCCCCCCACCCATTGATGATGCTGTTTTTCCTGGACCCAGCGAGACTTCTAGCCTTTGTAGTTGAAAACGACGTGGCTCCCCCCACCAAGATTGCCACTGCTGCTCCCAAGCTGGTGAGGAAGTAAGTTTTTATGTTGTCTGCACATGCACAGACAACACTTTTTAAAAACTTGAAGGGGATTTAAACCTCCCTTTATAATTTCAGGGTTGTTGTTTTTTTTTTTGCAAACTTGGAGTGTACCTGAAGTTTGAAGAAACATCTGTTTGGGATGAGTGTGCTCCCTACCTTTGGATCTAAGTATCCACAGGCAGGAAAAACACTTCAGAATTAAATATATAGCTTTAAACATTCCTACATGTCAGTTGATTTCTCATCAACACTTTGTTACTGTACATCAATGACATTCAGCTAAACATGTACCGGTAATCTGTTGTCACTTTAAAACACTGTTTGAATTAACTTTGAGTGATATGAAAGGTTTTTCTCCTGAGGTTAACATGTGATACTCAACTGTATATGCAAGTCATCACTTGGTGGCTGATCAACATGTAAGTGAGAATGAGGTCATATTCAAACTCATAATCTGTTAGTTATTTACTTCATTTACCCATGTTTTCCCCCAGTGGTGCCCAAAGCAGCTTACACCATTTTCCTCTCCTCCATTTTATCCTCACAACAACCTTGTGGGGTAACATAGGGTGAAAGGCAGTGACTGTCCCAAGACCACCAAGCAAGTGTCCATGTCAGATTCAGCCCCTTCTGCACACGCAAAATAATGCATTTTCAAACCACTTTCACAACTGTTTGCAAGTGGATTTTGCTATTCTGCACTGCTTCAAAGAGCACTGAAAGCAGTTTGAAAGTGCATTATTCTGCATGTGCGGAATGAGCCTTATTCTCATCACCATACCACATTATTTTTCTATATACCAGTCACTAGATATCATTGTGACACTCCCAAATGCTAGGTTGTAGGGAACAAGTCTGGGAAGAAATATCAGATGAATTTTGGGCATTAGGAAAACGTTTGTAATGCAGAGAGTCTGTAAGACTAAGAAGATTTAGGATACACTAGACACGAGTGTACCTCACTCTCTCTTTTGTCCTGCTGTGGCCCTTTCCCAGTTCTCATCTATATTGCTGTTCCCCATACCTCCGCTGCTGCTGCTACCACTACAATTGCTAAACCTCAAGTATGAAATTCTAAGCCAAGTCTCTACAGTTCTGTCTCTATAGATATGGGGCCACCACCATGAAGCCATTATCATTTCTAGTGCAATCCTGAAGTGAGGTCAGAAGGGTGTAACTCTATTTAAGTTGCACTGTCAGACTATACAATGTTCCAGGAGCAAAAAAAATCACCCAAGAAGTAGAAATCAAGGCAAATGGTGCAGCACAAGTTGCAGCACACTGTGAGTTTTCCTTCCAAATGTAAATGGCTACTTTCATCTCTGCCCGTTCAGATTGAAGGAGCCAGGGCTGAAACAAGGCTGAAGTTTCTATGGATGAAAAACAGAGGAGGAAGTCTGGGTATGGAAAGGGCTTTTTGCAAACTTCTGCACAGACTTCTTTAAAAAATGAAAAAAAATCCCATCTGATTTGGTGAACTGCTTAAACACATGCATACATACTGTTCTTTTTAAGATCTGGAATGCAATCCTAAAAACCTTTCCTGGGAGGTAGCCCCACTGAATATATCTGAGTAGGTTCCTGAGTAGAGCTGTGTAGAATTTCATGACAAAAGATGGCAAATAGAGGTGGTGGGGGCCCCCCACCCTGAGGAAAATATAAGGGTTCAGTCATTATACTTGAAAATTCTGCCTATGCTTGTGCTCAGTGTGAGGGAAAACATGAGACTATTAGTGATGAGGAAAAGGCACTTTGTGCATACCTAGAGGTAGAAACTGAAATGGATTTAGCACAGTTCCATGCAAACAATATACGTGGAACACCCAGTGCTTTCCTCATGTCAATGCAAATGTCCCTTATGCCAATGCAAGGGACAAATGAGCTAGCGGGGGGGGGGGGGGGGTATATGCCAGCAAGAGGGCACTGTGCAGCACTGCAGCGCCCAAACCCAGAAGCTTCTACTGCAAGTATATCATAGGCTGGTGAAGGGGGCATTCCATGGGCATTTCTAGGGGTGAAGCAAACTTGTTTCCATAGAGCTTTCAGCCTATTGTTTCCAATAAGTTGGTTTCCATAGGGCTTTCAGCCTAGGAATGCCCCCTCTGCCAGCCAGCAACTTATGCAACCCCAAAGTGTGGCACAACTCATTGGGCTACATAGGGGATTTTCAGATGGCTGGGGAGAATAGCTGGTTTTGCCACTTCCCTCATCACTTGAAACCTTTTAGTAGGTGGTACAGCTGTATCAAAGCAGTGATGTTCCTAGCCAACATGAAACTGCCCCCCCTCCTATCCCATGGATTGCATTTCCCAACATTGAAATGCCTCAGAATTCTATTTTGTGTATCAGGAAGGAGAACAGTTGTACCAGCCATTAAAATTCATTTTGCCATAGAGTTCAGGTCCCTTGGGATTAATTAATAAGCATTATACAATTCATGTTAAATAAATTAAAAGTCAAGGAAAGTTATATCCCACAACATTTAAGATTATTTCCATGAACGCACATTACGTTGTTTCAGAACTTAAGGAAAGGTGAATAAAAGTGTATCTTCTTTGGTGGTATTGGTGGAAAGTGCCATCAAAGTTTGTTTGAAGTAACAAACTACTTTGAACAGATGCTGCTAGAATATATGTGCACAACCAAGAACTATGTCATTTATCTAATGATGTGTGTGCACCTATGATTAAAAAGAAAATACCCTGAAATTAAATTTACTGAATATTCCTATTGATTTCCATTCTGCTAACACAAGAAAAAGGTAACATAATTAATAAATAAGTAGATAGATCCTGGCATCATAACTGGATGATTTTACCCTTCAATTTAGTCCCTGAAAATTTAAAGGCATTTCAAGTGCAATTCTGCACATTATGCAGACATAAACAAAGATTTCCCACAGAGTGTACAAGCAGCCACAGTTAATGCTGGCTCTTGAATGAGAGTACCTGCTTCTAAGATATGAATGCTTATAAACTAGCATAGCTAACTCAGGATTGCGTAATTCCTGGAGATTCGGGTTAGAGCCTGGGGAGGGGAGGGGTCCCAGTGGGTATAATACCATCTGGTCTTACACCCAAAGCTGCCATTTTCTCTAGGGGAACTGATCTCTGTAGTCTAAATAAAAATTGCAATTCTGGAAGATCTCCAGGGCACACCTGGAGGTTGGCAACCCTATTGCAAAACTTATCTTTAATATTTGTGTGTTATGGTTTTAATTGTGCTCTTAAAACAAATTAGATGCCTACTGGAAAAATATAACACATACACCACATTTGTCCTAAATTTTACAGTAACGAATCAAAGAAACCATGTACTATATTTGAATCAATTTATCCAAAAATATTTCACCATGTTTCTGAGCTGTTTTGCTATCTCGAACTGCAGCTACTTCTACAGTGGAAATATTAGAATTATGCTTTGCTAGCAACTATGTTTAGGGCAGGAAATGATGCAGCCAGCTGAAACTGAATGACGGAATAAAATTACTAGAAACAGACTTCTTTTTTTGTTTTTGCTTGAGACTTTAGAACTAATACATTTCTGTACAACATGCTTAGGAAGTCTTAATGACCGCAGTATTTTGGTTTTGCATTTTATCTGAAAGGCAGCCCTTCCAGAGGTAGAATACTGGCAGAGGCCTTGTCGTGCTGACTAAGCAAAATTTTAAAAAATGCCACCAACGGAGACAGAAACCTGCTTTCTACAGAACCTGGCTCTTTCTGAAAGACCCTTAAGAAAACATTGCACAACTATCGGCTTTTCCCTGGAATAATTAAAAAAATATTTTATAGTTGATCAAGTTACATAAGAATAATAAAATCTGGCTAGCATGATCATTAGGAAATAAAATGACTTGCTAGCTGCCTAGATGCAAAAAGGAAAGGTAAACTTTTGTTTAATACTTGAACCTTCCAGTCAGTTTTGAAAGTTACAGAAATCAGTAGCTTAGAAATGTAAATTAATATTCAAGTGCTTTATCTGAGAAAAGTTTTCTCATCTCACTCCCTTAAATATTCCACTATTACTGGGAGAAAAGATTTTTAGTGGAGTGGAGAATGGTGGGTGGTTGGGAGGAGAATGATTATTGCATTCCTTCCTTCTGGTTACAACTCTGCCCTGACCTTCAAAATGGCCTCTTGTTTTTAAAAAAGTCAGGGCTCTGTTATATATTTGCATGTAAGATGTAACTAGAAATAGTTAACATCAATCATAATTTAAACTGTCTCAAAAGTTTGAATGCACAAGCAAATTGTTCCACAGAAATGATTCTAGTAAATTACAAAACTGATACAATCCTGTTTTACTTTTATGAATACATTAAATAAGATCTGTTCACTTATTTTTTTAAAAGAGTGTGTGCCTTGTCTTTAAACAGCTATTAACAGTTCTAGGCATTTTAACTGCTCGTTAGAATGTCTTCAGTTTACGATACATCTTCCCCTCATGGAAATTCCCAGGAGAGAGCTCAACTCAAAATCACAACTGTGCAAAATGAAACACATATAATTCTCCATTAAACGTCTATTATGAGGAGGATGGATGGGAGAAAGAGAACTGTGACAGTGTAAAAGACTGTATTTGCATCCTCCTTAAAAATTGTGATCCTGCAACCTATGCAATCTTATTTAACACCTTCTGGTTGTTTACTTCATGGGGAAGGCCTCAGAGTCAGAGGTTTTGCATATGGAAAGATACAATCTCCAATGAAGTGATCTTAGGTAACAGCACTGAAAGGTTTTTCACCTGAGATCTCATACTGCAGCTGATCTACCTGGAGCACCAGGCCAATTCATTTATTTAGGCTATGGGTCCCCAACCTTTTTGTAGGTCCCTTCAGAATTATGTAGGTCCCTTCAGAATTCTGACACAGCATGGTGGGTGCAACCACAAATTGCCAAAGTAAGTGGAGCAACTACAAAATAGTTGCCACAGCTTAACTTCATTTAGGCTGATTTTGCATGCTGAAATAACCCCTCTGTAGGCACGGGGAATGTCCCGATGCAATCAGGAGTTTTGCCACATTTCTGCCCCGGAGTAGCCCTGCGGCAATGGTTTTGCTCCACGAATTTCCTGAACTGCAAAGGTTGAGGTCCTTTTCAAATGCCCCTTTGTTGCTCTGGAGGCTTCCAACTGCCGTGCAAAACTCCTCCGTAGAAGAAATGGGGCCAGTTTTCCTGCCTCAGTGCTCTGGCCCGCCCCACCAATGAACAGGTGCTGAGAAGCGGCACCCTCCACCCCCCCTTGCAGTGGCAAAAAAGAACTTTTCAGAGCTTCCCTTTCCACGCAGTATCACACTTTTTTAATGAACAATGAGGTGATTTAATGGCAAAGAATAGGCCTGGGGAGTTTTTAGGAAGTCCTTATTGCCATATACTTTTTGATTTTAGAGAATATAAACTTTCATTAAAAAAATTTCATGATCTTCTGCCCATCAAGTCCAATGATGCTGTAGAATGAAAGATAATGGCCAAGGTCTTCTGGATCCTTTCCACTAGCAATGGAATGGCACAGTTCTCCAGTTCAAGAAACCTTCTCCTGATGCAGTAGGTGACTTCTTACATTGGGCCCAGCAACACGAATGAGAGGAAAGCCTAGTGGAATGGATTTGCAGGAACCAACCCAATGTCTTAAGCATGTAACTGAAAACACTGCTGGCATCCAGTCCTTTAGAAATACAGCCTCAGTGCTTCTGCTGCTTTGCAATTGGTTAAGCAACCATAAAGTGAGATCAACACTACCTTAATCAATTACTCTGAACTGTTCTCCAATAATGGTCAAAAATCAGGTAAATTTTGAAGTTATTTTTAAAAATGAAGAAAATATGAAAAGGGGAATTTAAAAGAACACAAAAAAGTAAGTGTGGGGGGGCGGGGGAGGCACCATGGGGGGGGGGCGATGTGATTCCTCCCCACAGCGGCCCCCTGCGGCGTCCCCCACACTTGCTTTAGGAAACCGAGCAGGCTGGAGAACAAGCCTTCCTGTTCTGGTGGGAACTACATTTCCCAGGAGACCCTGGGAAATGTAGTTCCCACCAGAACAGGAAGGCCTGTTCTCCAGCCTGCTCGGTTTTCTAAAGTGAGTGGCAGTGGGAGTGGGGGGTGCGCCGCCGTAGGGGGCACCATGGGGGGCCAGTGTGATTCCCCCCCTGAGGCGCCCCCCCACACTTACTTTAGGAAACCGAGCAGGCTGCAGAACAGGCCTTCCTGTTCTGGTGGGAACTACATTTCCCAGCCTGCTTGGTTTTCTAAAGTAAGTGGAAGTGGGGGGGGGGGGCACCGCCACGGGGTGTGTGTGAAAAAGCCAGAGTGCGCATTGGGTACACTCTGGCGCAGCTATGCCTCTGCTCCTGATGGAAGACTTTTGTTCCAGTTGGTGCATATTAGAATTGTTGACTTCCAGGTCAGACTTGGAAATCTCCTGGCATTACAACTGATCCCAGACAATAGAGATCTGTTACCCTGGAAAAAAATGGTTTCTTTGGAGACTGGACTCTATGGCATTAAACCCTGCTGATATCCTTCCCCTCCCCAAATCCTGCTGTCCAGGTCTCCAGGAATTCCCTAACCCAGAATTGGCAACCCTGGTGCATAATGGGTTATGAAAAAAATGAAGTTGAGTACATAAATGTGGGTGTTGTAGCTGAAGGAGTTTGGAGTAGTACAACTATTCTCATAAAACTAAAGTAGTGAGTTTGGGTGGGACTATAAAATTGTAATTGTAGCCTTTCATTAAGAAAGAGAGAAAATAAAGCCTTGCCAAAAACACACTGAGTTGGTTGGAGTGAGGTGCACACATCCTGAAGAAACTTAATTGAGTAAGTGTAGAAAATGTAAGATTTGCTGTTCATGTGAGAGATTCATGTTCTTATTTTAGTTAGGGAAGACTGCAAAGCACCAGTATACTCTGTCCCACCAAAAGATAAAAATGTGGTTCTCTGTTGTTTGTCAGGAGTGAAAGTAGTGTGCTTCCGTGGTAGAAAAAAAATCCCAATATTAAAATAGCCACCACAAATAAAACCACCTGTGTATCTGGAATCCCTTGAACTATCACAGCAGTTTCAACTGCATTCTGCTCAGTGGCCCCTGAGAATTCTTCCCCACTGATTGATTTTTTTAAAAATCTGGACCCCTCTCCCCATTTTTTTCAAAATGGCCACTGCAGGTCAAATTGCCTGTATCTCTGGAATTCTTTAAGGTATCACAACAGTTTTAACTGCATTCTTCTTGGGGCCAAGTCTGAATCTAGGGATTTTCCCCCACCCATTGCTTTTCCAAAACTCAAACCTTCCTTTTTTCTGGTCCCCTAAGATGGCTACCACATCCTTTCAATACAAAGAAGTTCCAGGAAGTGGCTGAGTTTCTTTCTGTGAGACAAGGTATAGTAAGCCATTTTCAGGCATCCCTCTCAGCCAGTTTCACTTCATGCTGTTGGTACAAGATGCTCTATCTGTCAAAAATGTTGCTATCTGCAGGACATTTGACTGTTCAAGGACTCTGCTAATAAATACAATTAGGTGAAAACATTTATACCAGACAACATGTGGAAGCTATAAACGGAGACATCTGCAGAGAATAAAATAGAGAAATCTCTTTGAAATCTCTAGGAAAACTTCAGAAAATAAACACTTTCTTTTCTTGAGCATACTGACTGAGAAAGAGTTCTGGGTCACACTCATATCCAAATCATGTATGGCTGGTTTCAGTGAAAGATATTAATGCAGTGAAACACAAACAAGGAGATGGTCGACATTTTGATGCAAATATGGAGTTGTGTAGTGTTAACATCTACTGAAGGTTCTGGCTACAGTCCTAAGCATCTGGAGGTAGAATATGAAACTTTCACCTTTATATCCCCGTGAGAAAGCAGATTATTTTATGAAAGAAACAAATTGGCTATTTGGGTGCTGTGTGGTTTCCGGGCTGTATGGCCGTGTTCTAGCAGCATTCTCTCCTGACGTTTCGCCTGCATCTGTGGCTGGGATCTTCAGAGGATCCACAGATCCACAGAGGATCCAGCCACAGATGCAGGCGAAACGTCAGGAGAGAATGCTGCTAGAACACGGCCATACAGCCCGGAAACCACACAGCACCCAAGTGATTCCGGCCGTGAAAGCCTTCGACAATAAATTGGCTATTTCCACATGGGTGGATAACAGTGCCCCAGGGACGCTAAAACTGCATTCCTGGGGAGGAGTTTGCACAGCAATGCAGCAGCGCCGTCCTCTCACCCCCCAAACAGTGTGAAGGCGCTGCTTTCAAACCCCGCTCAAGGAGTGATGTTTTTGCAAAGCAGCATCTTCCCGCCGGCGCGGTGCAAACCGCGCCGGCGGGAAGACACTGTTTTCCTCGTCCTTTCCACTCACCTCTTCTGGCAGGGCTGGAGGGACACACCCACGCTGCCCTCCAACTTCTGGAGGTCGGAGGGTAGCGTGGGCATGTCCCTCCAGCCCTCCAGAGCAACACTGCCAGAAGAGGTGAGTGGAGGGGACCGATGGAGAGACGGCTCCATGAGGAGCCGCCTCTCCTGCTGTGGAGGAAATTGGGGCTGCTCGCACGCTAATTTATGCTGGTGGAGGTTCATTTCTGTGCGTGTGCAGAAAGGGCCTGAGACTGAACCAAAAACTTGTTAAAGGCTTCCTTGAGAGTAAAAAAATTAACCTCTGTTTTACAATATTACATTTACAGCCCGCCCGCCCCACCTCAAGGCAGCTCACAGCAATCAATTTCACAATAATAAAATAATCTACACAAATTTCAATTCCAGTTTCTTGGCACCCCAAAAGCAATAGGTCATAAAACCAATCAGATGGAGGGAGCAATCAAAAAGGATAAAGGAAGGGCAAGAAACAATAAAACAAAATACAAAAAAGGAAAAGGGGGGGGAGAACATAGTGTGACTGTTACAAGTGACTATTCTACATGTACTTTGCTGCACGTACACACAACATGATACATATGTGCAAAATTACTTGAAATTATGTTTTCATGTGTTGAATATAATTTCTGCATAGAAATATTTCTGTGTAGGAATTTTATTTTGCATGAAAATGTCGGAAGGTTCCATTTTTTACTTGCTAATTTATATGTTGCATCTATAGCAATTTTAGGTAAGTTTTATAGATATGTAGAAATATGATATATTTTGAGTCTTCCTTTAAAGGCTTTACCCAGTTGTAGGAATGGGTACTGAAATCACAATTGGAAATTTCATACTGAAATTGACTTCAGCACCAATACTGCATAGGAAGTTACTCTATTGTTTAAAAGAAGGCTGTGGTTTCTCACGTACAACTGTGCAAATGAGATGTTGGCATTAGCTTTTTTCCAGGTATACAACATATGTCATTGGCACTGTGCAGCAAATTAGCTGTGCTTCAGATACAAGCAGACTCACAGCATCCAAAAGGCAAACTCAAAGGATCAAATGTTATTACCAATTCTGTGCCATGTTTTGCAGTAATGGAGGCACTGGGCTGAAACAGGCCATGACATACTTTTCCTGGTTTGTGGGATCAAAGGACCATGTGATGTAACCCCTGATCTTGTTTCTTGCCACTTTGGAACAGGAGGAAAGGAAACTGACAATACCACATAAAAGAGTTCCTCACGGCAATAAAAATACTTGTAGGGCAGGATGTAAGTTGCCCACTTGGTGTGTTTCAGTAAATGTATACTTTATGAATCAATGTCATTTTTATATATCATTTTAAAAATTTCACCACAAAACATATCCATTTGAAAGATACTGGGGTGGGCGTAGAAGAATAAGCCTACCACTGATGTCAGTTTGAACATGCTAGAACCATTTAATAACCAACACCCAGTCCCTCAATTACCATACTGGAATATATATTATGTGCTTTTATGTTTGGTCACATTATACATATGATCCCATTGTAGCTCTGTCTCTCTGTGTGTGCATATATATAAATATATACAGCACATAATCCATTAGGAATTGCTTCTCTGTCAAAATTTTCATCTCCTTTGAGTCAATCTATAGCAGCTGCATGTTGTTTAAAATACTCTCATCGACTGTTCTATAATTTACTTCCTTTGAACAGCCTATAAGCTGTAATGCTTGATCAAAGAAATAAACTCATGCTTTAACAACCTAGCATAAAGTGCATGCACTTTTTTATAATAGGGCTCCATACAATGTAATTATAGTTGTCTATAGATTACACAGGATGATGTAAATAAGCGGGTTTGAGACCTTTTTTATAATGCATGCGTATCCAATACATCAAAGATTCTTAACTTTAATGCCAGTTCCTATTTGTAAAGACACTGAATTATTCAAAATAAAGTTAGGTGGACTTCTTTTATGTGATCATTAATTGCTGAGCATTAAAAAAAGTCCAGGCTGATTTGCTAAAATAATAAAGTGTCTAAAAAATTGCAATTTCAAAACATTATTGTATATTTAAACAACATTAAACATCTAATATGTATGCATCAGTAACAAGTTACAATTGATTACTATAAACACATTTTACAATTGAGCATTGGTGTTATGATTAAAAAACATCTGGGTTAATACAGAAAATGTAACAGAGGTTTTTATATGGCTGTATATTTGATAGAACTAATTTCATTTTGAGCTTTAGGTAAACCATGTCTTGCATATTTAGAGACCTCTTAGAATCTGGGGCAAAGGGAGTTCAATCGATAACATCTACTTAATACATTAAGTATGGATGCAAATTATACAGAACACAAATAAATAATTAACATTTGTTTACTGTAACAAAGGCAAAAGTCAGCATGTTTTGAAGTTTAACAAGGGTTTTTGCCAAACAATAAAAACATAAGGGAAATATACTTATAGAACTCTGAAAACTTGCCGGTGTCCCATTTTGTGATCCTGGTGTCTCCCCTGCCAGGTAAGCCCTCTTTTAAAAACACAAATTTAAGTTGCTAGTCCTAATGGTTATACAGCAAGTTTGCAAGCAGGTGAATTCAATATGTAGAAGGTTTGGAAACTTTTTTTTCCTTTTTTTTGTAGGGCAATAAACTTTACTTTAAAAATAATACTCAGCAGAAACCAGTCATACAAACACACTGAGTTGCAAACAGGCTGCCTCAAACAGTTGAGTTGCAAACATTTGAATTGCAAACAGACTGCATGGTTCTCACCACCCAGCCCAAGCCCAAAAAAATTGCTTGAGAGGCTGGAAATGGCTCAGTTACTTGAAAGGGGAGGAGAGAAAGAGTTGGGAGCAAAAGCTTGTTTAGGAAGTTTCTGAAACTTTGAACCTTTGGACAGGTTCTAAACAACTGATACACATAAGCTTTGCTATTCTTTTGCTCTACAATAGACAAGCTTCTTTTAAAAGTGCACAGCAACTTGCCTTTCCCTGCACCATGACCCCAGCTTCTAGAAGGCACTTTGCCCTTATCTCCACCACACATTCCAGTTTCTAAGATCTATTTCCCCTAAGAATCATATGCTGTCCTCTTTCTAGACACAGCACTATTCTCCTTCACTATTCTGTAAAAAAAACAGCTTCCCAGAAGGGCTCAAAATGACATTGGTACTGAATATGTCAGGATACCAGTTGAATGCATGTCTGTACAGATCTGGACACCATATGGACACCACCCAAATATTCCTGTCCTCAAAGCTTAACATTGATCCTGTCCATGCAAAGACCTGGACTCACTTGCACTTTATTCAGTATTCCCACAGGAAGTATCTGTTCAGTTATGTATGCCTTGTTACTACCATAACTACATGCAACATTATGCACTAAGGAATGCTTTTTCCAAATTTGCTATCTAAGTATGTCTCACTGGATTAAAGCAGTTTGAGAAGAAGGACAGGAAGGGTCACATCAATGCTTGGATCTCATGGCCCTTTCTTACATGCCCAGGGTGACACCAATGGCCACTTTGGGGTCAGGAAGCAATTTTTCTCCTGGCCAGAGATCCTGGAGGTTTTTTGCTTTCCTTTGGGCATGGAAAAGAGGTCACTAGTGATGAAGGGGGAGATAGTTGTGAATTTCCTGCATTGTGCAGGAGGTTGGACCAGGGGTGAAGCGAGGGGGAACTGCGCCCAGGGTATGCACTGTGTCCCTGCTGTGGCGTTGCCTACCCCCTGCCCCACCCCCACATCAGGGCACGCCCGGGGTGTCGCACACTCACACTTCCCCGTGGGTGCTACGCTACTGTGTTGGACTTGATGACCCTGGAGATGCCTTCCAACTCTATGTTTCTATGATTCAATATGAGCCAGATGCAAACTGCCTGTTTTCGAAGTGGGGTTTAGTGATATGGAAACTGATAAGGGGTTCTGCTTCTGTTGCCCCACAAGTGTTAAGCATTTCCTTCTTTTATAAAGAGGTTAACTAAGGTTCATGCTGCTTTTGAACCACTATTTTCATCAACCACAGTTAATGACAACACCCTTTAAAACCATGGCTTGAAGATCTGCTAATTCCAGTTTGATCTTACTATGCCTGATATAACTCTAATCATAGCTGTTACCAAATCTGGAAGGAGAAGCAGCAATACCAATACAGGGGGGAAAAAGATTTTTGGAGAGAAACACACACACACTTTTGAGTGAGTAGATGCAGTGCTTCTGAGCTTCTGATACATACTCCTGTAATGAGCATTCATGTAAATAACCAAGCTTTATATCTGCTGTACATATCTGTGATAAAATTAATTTGTTAATGTGTCTATATAACCCAGTTGTATGCATCATACTTATCTAGGTTGGAAATAGCAGCACAGGGTCATGTGTCCTATTTTTTTCCATGTAAGCAGTCAATATACAATATGGGAATTCAACCTCTGTAATACTAATACACGATACAGACACAATCACACCCTGTGTGCTACATAAAGGGATCACTTGTGGTCTGCCTCCATCACAAAAAAAAGCTGTTTGGAGGGTGCAACATGCAAATAAGACAAAATTCCTTACAAGAAGGATGGAGACCAAAAGAGTTATTGAGCAGATACAAGGACTGATTCTTCTGGGGTGATTTCAGTCCCTTCCCATCAATTACTGCCCTTTGTCCTCAGAGCCTTATCACCAGCAGCATTACAGGAACTGAACACAACAATGCATAGGCCCAAATAACCTCCTGAACTTCCTATATATCCATTTGTTATGTTTGGCAAGATTGCTTTTAATTAAAAAAAAAGATATAAGCAAAACTTAAACTTCATTGAAGTCACACTGCAACCTTAACTATGGAGGCAACTACTCCTGTGTATAAAAGGTTTGTCCAGAATTCAAATGTAAGTTATAAGGTTGCCAATCTCCAGGCAGGGCCTGGAGATTTCTAAAATTACAACAGATCTTTGAATTCAGAGACCAATTCCCCTGAAGAAAATGGCTGCTTGGGGGGGGGGGGGTTCGATTCTATAGCATTACACCCTGGCCTCCCACAAATCTCCACCCTCAAAATCTTCCACCCCCAAAATCTCCAGGAATTTTCTAACTCCAGAAATAGACTATACTAGTCCACCTCCTCAACCCATCCCCAAACCCACAAACCCACCTTATTTATTAATCCATTTTGTATACTATATATGCAGCAACCAAGAAAAATCAAACAATACGTTTCTAAACTGAGAACTTTTTCCAGATCCCTATATTTCAGGAGGTTAAACCTATCAAATTAGAGTAGGGTACAGAATGAGATCTCAGTCAAGCAATGCATGTGAAGTAATGTTAAACTACTAAAGTGCTTAATGTAGCATAAAGATATATCACTCAGATTAAAATAAATTTCATTTTTGATTATCACAGATGTTTCAGAGGAAAAATTCATTATTCCTGATATTATTCTACTGTATGAGCAGATTTTCACAACTTCAGTGTTTTGACTTTAAAACTGAAAACCATGAAACAGAACTGGAAATTAAGATACCCACCAGTAAAAGCAGTTTTTTTTACTAAAGCAAATGCTGAGAGCAGAGCTTAAAACAAGCAAGCAGTTAATGTTAGGTTATATCTTCATAGAATACACTGTCAGCATGCATCTGAAAAATATATTTGTGGAACGTTAGAGAATGGTCGGAGGGAGCCAAAGGAAGGCTTTAGAAAAAGCCAGCTATTTTTGACAGCAAGCTAGCTTCTGTGAAACAAAGCCTTGTCTTTCATAAAATGTTTATGACTGTGAGGAGAAAAAAAATATATCCCTGGGCTAAAATGTTTATTGGCACCTAGGAGTCTGAAGAGAGCAAGTGAGGCCTGTTTTTTTGTTGGTTTTTTTTTTTTTTTTGGTGGAGGGCACTTTATCATCGCCTGCGTTCTCAAAGGGATCTCTGAATGAATAGAGCTGGATTACTCAGCCTTTTAGTCCACGCCCATTCCTCTCCATTTTCCTTGGCAAGACTGAGAGCCAAGCTATTTTTAGTTAGGTGGTTTTCTATTTTTAGGCAGCTACCAGTTAGAGACATTTGTTAGGAATTTTTTTTAAAGCACAAAAGGGGGAGAGGTAATGAAGCTTCCTTTCTCATATTGTAAAACAAGCTTTTCAACCTGTAACTCTAGGCATTTCAGCTGCTTCCAATCTTGGAAAAAATAAAAGAAAATTCAAAAGTTCAAGGATTTAAAAATAAACCTAGCCCCTGGCAAATAGACCCAAACACAACAAGCTGTTACTATGTGAAACAGTGACTACAAAAACAAAGAACATTATCCAATGACTATGTAGGACGGGCAGGGGGGAGGGGGACCAAACAGTAGAGCTATTAGGTTATAAGAATGTTACACAGACATGTAAGATTTTTCCAGTTTCTAAGCCAGAAAACAGTTCTCTGCAAAACAGAACAGTTTACAATACTGATTCAAGGCCTCATTTTTATGCTACAATGAACTGATTTTAAAGCACTTGTTCTCTTTTGTTCTCATAGCATTTTTTTTCAGAATGAAAACATCCAGACACTGACAAAGGCAAGAAGAGTAGAAAAGACAGGAAATTTAAAAGAAACCCTGGTAGGGTTGCCAATAGGCCTGAAGAATAATGTGCTGTCCCTTTAAGAGGCTTCACATTTGGAAATGAGCAGTTGAAGCTTTCCATAGGGCAAATATTATCACCTTAAAGATGGCATTTTTTTCTTCAGCCCTAGGCCCTGGAAAAAAACAGAAATTTGACTTGCATTCTCTTCTTCAGACAACTATACCAGTTATCTTCGTGAATCTTTTTGTCCAGTGTTCTTAATCAATTAACATTTACTAGCAGAATTGGGGGGGGGGGTTAAGAAAATAAGGTTCCATAATATGAATGGAGGTTACTTATATATGCAACCCTCCATACAGATTTTTTTTCTCCACAGTAATTTTATAACAAGGTACCAGTTTTTCCAATTTTTAAATGCAGATACAATTACTGAAAACATAGGCTCATTCTGCACACGCAAAATAATGCACCTTCAAGCTGCTTTCACAACTGTTTTTGCCATTCCGCACAGCTTCAAAGAGCCCTGAAAGCAGCTTGAAGGTGCATTATTCTGCGTGTGCGGAATGAGCCATAGATAATTAGCATGCTTAAAACAGATGAACAATCCAAAGGAAACTGGACATTCTTAATTTACAACCTACCTGATGGATATGAAGTGGAAGGCAGGAAGCATAAAGAAATTGCTGTCCTCCTACATCATATCTGAAAAGGGACCTGTATAAAGCTGATTTAAATATGATGCTGATGGACAAGAAAAACTGAGCCATTGTCCCTTGCAATATTAACATGTCCAAGATTCATATTCTGGCCAAGTGTTGTGTTAGCATGCCAATGTGGTGGTTTTGCACAAGAAGTGGTCGAGTTTAAAAGAGACTCTGGGGTTGTGCAGTGGTACAAGGATAAATTCATTTTTCTTGTCAGTAGCAAATTTAAATCAGGCCTAAATTCCTGAAGGTATGATTGAGAAATGGATAAACATGGGAATCTCTTGTTCTTCCTGTATCCCCCCCCCCATAGATTTGTCATGTCCTAAGCCACTTAGAGTAAACCAATGAAGGATCACAACATGAAATAGTAAAAGAGGCTTATTTACAATGGATATATAGACAAGAGCCCTAATTAATATGAAAAAGGCTTTTAGAATCTAATTAACCTCCCAGCTAGTAATTAGCTATATGACATTTTGAAATAATTGACAGGGGAGATATTTCCTCCCTTCATTCAGAACCTCCTACTAGGTAACTAATCTTAGGTATACTGTAGGACACCTGCATGCCTGAAAGGTTTGATTTATTTTTTTATTTTTATTTTATTAAACTTACTATCCCACCCTTTCTCAGCCAGGGAGAGTCAGGGAGGCTAACACACATAAAGCAAACAAACAAGCAATTTTAAATTCAAATTCAGCAATCATAAATAAGAATTAAAACACTAAACAACAATTTATATCAGTGATGCGGACTGAAAAATTTAAATCATTACTAGGGTCCCAATAAAACTTAAAGGGTCCCAATAAAACTTAAAAATGATTCCAATCCCCACTCCCTTGTAACATAATTTATACATTAGGGGGGGCAGAGGGGGGACAGATTGGAAGGCTAGCAAGTTAGAAAGGGAACCATGGCTGCCTCAACCAAAGCCGTTGTGGAACGATTCCATATAGGCCCTGTGGAACTAAGATCCCACAGGGCCCTGGTGTCAGATGAAAGGGAGTTCTACCAGGCCAGGGCCAGAAAAGTCTTGGGCTGGTTGAGGCTAACCAGACATCCTTGGGGCCAGGGACTACCAGAAGGTTATTACTGGCAGAGCAGAGCGCCCTCTGGGGACAAGGTGAGGAAATGCAGTCTTTGAAGATATGAAGGTCCAAGACTGCTCAAGGCCTTAATGATGAACTCCGAAACCTTGAACATGGTTGCCAATGCAGTTTGCGGCGCACAGGTCAAATGTGCACTGTTACCAGAATCCCAGTAAGAACCCTTGCCACTGCATTCTGGACCAATTGTAGTTTCCAGAGCATTTGCAAAGGCAGGCCAGTATAGAGCGAGTTACAGTAATCCAGCCTGAAGGTGACCACTGCATGGATTACTCTGGTAAGGTCTGAAGAGCACAATTAGGGATTATGCCAACTGTTTTTGACAACTTTCTAGCCTGGTGAAGGTGGAAAAAGGCCACCTTGGCTGTATTACTGATTCCAGAATCACACCCAGGTTTAGGGCAGATTTTATACCACAATTTGTTCATGGTGTGACATGTTGGTTTGGAGAGCAACAGCACACCAAGTATTGATAAGTTCAGATAAAATGGCACACTGATTTGTATGAAATTGGAAGAAGCTATTTAAAAATACCAGGGGTAGGGAACCTGCGGCTCTCCAGATGTTCAGGAACTACAATTCCCATTAGCCTCTGTCAGCATGGCCAATTGGCCATGCTGGTAGGGGCTGATGGGAATTGTAGTTCCTGAACATCTGGAGAGCCGCAGGTTCCCTACCCCTGAACTATACCCATGGGAGTAGGGAAAAGAAAGAAGCATACAATCATAGAACTGATTCACATGGTGCCAAGCCATGGTCTGGTGCTACATGCATTGACTTATTGCATTGACTCCATGCATTGATTTACACATAAAATCAACAATCAAAACAGAAGACAAGGACATCATCGTGATGAAGGAGTTCCCATTGAGAGCTATACAGAAAAGGAAAGATTATGGGTTTTTTGTGGACACTTTAAGAAGACACCAGATAAGATTTTAATGGTTTAAATTGGGAAGAAATTTTCTTCACTTACGGGGGACAACAGCAAATAACAACTTCAAGAAAAAGTGTCAAAGAGATCTTCAAGGAGATTAAACAAGACCTTACATAAAAATGCTCTGCTAGAGTAATTAATGATTTAACAAGAGGGGAAGTAAATTGTTTTGTTAAAGAGATTAATGATACATAAAGTTGGGACTGTCAATTCAGATATACGATTAAGAGAAGAGGGATAAGGAAGGGAAGGGGGAATGTATGTTAAACGTCTTTGACTATGGGAAATTAGGTTAGGAGGACAAGATTTTTTTTTCTTTTTGTTTCAAATTGCCTTAAATTGCAAGTGGATACATTAGAAAAGGTTTAGGAAAAAAGAGGGACCTATGCTGGACTTGAGGTTAAATAAAAATGAAATAATGTTATACACAAGATTGACAGCAGGCCTGGGCAGGAAGTCAATGAGTTATATGCAGTCTGTGTTGTTTGCGTGGTATAATCCTTTGATGTGCAAGTAGTATAGGGTGGCTGGATCACCTTCGTCTTTTCTTTTTCATTTTTACAGTTGTCAAAAAAACCAAATAAAAGTGTTTAAAGAATTTAAAAAGAGATTGGCTGGCTCCATCTATAATCACTTCTTTGTATCAATATTCAACTCATTTGCACAACACAATGTACATATGAGTGTATTCTGTCTATAACATTCTTGTCATAAGGGAGATAATGTGAGATATGGCATTACAATGGAAGATCTAGGATGAACTATATCACTGCTTAGATGTAAGGGTAATGGAATTTCAGGGTTTGATCTAAATTTCAATATCTTGCAATGCAATCCGCAGCAGAATTGTACCCTTTTCAGACCACTTGGCCTCAGTGGCCTCAGGAGGGTGCAAGACTGCTTAGGAGGGCACTGATAGCCTCTTTTTCATCATTCAAAATCACAAAGACATATTATTTTGTCATCCACTTAAGAACTTTTTCTATTACTTTCATTCTCGGGTTCATAAGGCTTAACCCACCACCAGGTGCACCCAAATTCTGTTTCCCATCAGAGGCACTAGGTGCTACCTCCCACCTCATCAGACTCCAATCCCTGACCTATGAGGCATCATCCTTTAAATTCCACACTCCGCCCCATGAATCTGAGCATATATAGCAATCCTAACATGCCATGTCCCTGAGTTCATTTGGTTAGTAAATACTGATGCTTTCTGAGGATGATGCTTTCTATACCGGAGCCCTTCAGGGATGGGGCGGTATAGAAATTCAATAAATAAATACATAAATAAAATAAGATGTTAATGTCAGTGAGAAGATAAGTTTGCTGGAGAGTGTGTTTCTAAAAAAAATTATACTGAATTAAACAGAAACAGAAATACAAAAGAAAGACAGTGGTTGTATAATGTAAAAGTGGATAACATATTGAGAACCAAGGTTAAATGTAAGGGAAGTTCGGATGTTAATGGCTGTGTTAGGAAAATTAAAAGTAAACGTAAATGGAAGATATTCTGTAAAACTGAACAATCTGAGGGAGAACAATAAGATAGAAGAATTCTGACCAGTTAGCCTCAAAACTATTTTTTTGAAAAAAAGATAAGATCCACAGTTGGGTGTGGGTGTATCCACCCAAAAAGGATGAAGCTGAGGTTAAAATTAAGTGGTGAACTCTAGGAGGCAGGATTCAGAAGACATTTGAGATGGGAGAGAAATGAAAGGTTTCAGTGAAGGACAGGGCTGTAAGTAGCAATCATGGAATCCACAGAAAAGAGTGGGTGGGTGAGGACAGGAAAGGGAGAACCATTGTGAGAACAGCAAAGATTGATGGACTGAAACTAACAAAAAGGGTGAGCAATGGCCTGGTGGTCTGGAGGGCAAAGGGAAGCATGATTTATGCAAAGAGAGAGACAGAATGAGAAATTGAGAACGGAAAACAGAATTTTAAAAAATGGCGTACAGGAGCATGGAAAGATTTGCAGTGTTCTTTATGTAGAAATGTGAATTGAGGAGATGGGAAACATTAGGGAAGAAAGCCTTACTAAGATATTAAAATGCTTCATCTGAACTAAAGTTTTGATACGTGTTAGAAGAGAATCCAACGAAAAGGGGAAAGAAAACCATGACAGAACCTTACATAAAAGATTATCATGGTTTCATTAAACGATCCAGCTGAGATGCTTAGGCTTTGCAGGCCTAACTTCAATCCACATGTAAAACTTAAAAAAAAAAGCAGCAAGCTTTGCGTGTACTTCTGCCTCATCTGAAACTCAAAGCAACACTGAAAGAGTCTAATCTGATCAACTGTTAAATGCACAGAATGATTTTGTACTATCAATCTTGGTAATAATATCGTCATAAAGAGGATCAAAAGGTTAATCTGCAATCATTTTTTAAAATTTATATGACTAATACCTGAATTAGCTAGGTGTCTCAAGTATTGTTCCACAAAAAAAGGCTGCAGAAGCAATTCTAAGTAGGTCTGTTCAGAAGCAAATCCCATTCTATTTAATTGGCCTTATTTCCAGGAAAGTGTTCTTAGGATCACAGCTAAAGGATGGAGTGCTTGTAAAAAGGAGCAGCAGTGGCGTAGGAGGTTAAGAGCTCGTGTATCTAATCTGGAGGAACCGGGTTTGATTCCTAGCTCTGCCGCCTGAGCTGTGGAGGCTTATCTGGGGAATTCAGATTAGCCTGTACACTCCCACATATGCCAGCTGGGTGACCTTGGGGTAGTCACAGCTTCTCGGAGCTCTCTCAGACCCACCCACCTCACAGGGTGTTTGTTGTGAGGGGAGAAGGGCAAGGAGATTGTAAGCCCCTTTGAGTCTCCTACAGGAGAGAAAGGGGGGATATAAATCCAAACTCTTCCTCTTCCTCTTCCTCTTCCTCTTCCTCTTCGTCTTCCTCTTCGTCTTCCTCTTCTTCAAATCACAGACAGGAACTCACGCATAACACATGAAGAAACGTAACAGAAGCACAGATAGGGACTCATCCCTCACACATAGTTCCCCTAAATGAAATTAACTTTCCACATGAATTACTATTAGCCTTAGAAGGAGGGCAAAGTATGGGCATAAAGTGGCAGAACGTAAGCCTGTGGTTTCATTGGTGAGACTGTGCCAGGGTGGAACTATTCTCCATTGATGAAGCCTTGAACTGAGCAAGGGCTTCACTCAGCTACTATTTCTGTTTTTAAAATGTTGGGAGATCTGATTTCAGATTTTGCAGTGTCTCCTCTATTTAAACCACTGCCTATACATGCCGTGTGCCTCTAACGCAATGGCATACCACTGATTTGATGACTTTTTAACCCTTAAACACAAAGGCTGCATCTTCTATGCAAACCTAAACAAGTACTAAACTAGTTCAACAAGCATCGTTTGTTTTTTATATCACAGCTCTCCACAAAATGAAAATGTGTAGGTTTCTGCTGTGGTTCAGATGCTAATTTTGGTGAACTGCTCAGAATTCCCATATTGCAATCAAGATGAAAATAATTGAAGGATTCAACCCCACTCCACTTCTGAACCACCACGCAGTTAGGAGGCCTCAAAAACTGTAGGAAAATTCACTTTGTGGCAGTAAAAAAAATGTCGTCTGAATATACTCTGTACCTCAGCACTTTTCTGAAATGTTGTTTGCTTTACAAAACTATTGGCAAATAGCATGAGAACATAATTAAATTTTTGATTAATTTAGTTACCTATAAAATTATTATACAGCAACTGAGTCTTTCAAACATTATTGCAAGGTTTTTTCTGTATTGTAGAATGCTGGCACATGAAATTTAGTCTCTCACAGATAGAAAGCCCAAATAGATGAGTGGCATTACAATCATACGAACAATTTCATGGGAACAAGCCCCACTGAGTGGACATCAGAAGGATTCTGAGTGGATTCTGAGTTTAATTAATTAAGATTGTTCAGTAAATTATCTTGCAATAAGTCTCTTAAACTCAGGGTAGCTGCTCAGTTGTCTGTATCTTACACTATTTTATCACACCTCTGGAGTAGATAGGTGTTTAAAAAGGTTATTTCATGGGCTCCAATAGTTGTTTACTTTCCAAAAGAGAAAATCAAACTGCTTTAAAAGCATTATTAAATTAACGAATAACTTTTGGTTGACTTGAAAGGGAAAAACAACTACATTATGAAGAAAGAACTATCACATCTTGTCTCAAAGTCAGGGAATGTAAATGATCTTAAAAGAGGATTATTTGAATGGGGGAAGGTTGTCTTTCTAGCATTCAACAGATACATTCAAATATTTCAAATAAGCCATTTCTTTATTCTGTGCCAACACATGTACTCAAGATACTTTCTGTGTGCAAAGCTGCCTGCCTCTTCAGCTTTTGTTTTGTTGCTTCATTGTACTGCCAACAGTGATGCTAATTATCAAGTAAAACAATATAATTACACTGGAAGTGGGGAAGGGATTGCCTAATGTAAAGACACCCACACCCACACACTTTAGAACTATTTCCTCTGACCCTGAAACAGTGCTGAATCTGGAGTGACCTTTGAACTCCATACTTCAGTTTGAATAAAGAAAATCATATCCTTTCAAGTTTCTAAGCTATTTTAACAACTAGCAAGGCATATGGGAAGAAACAATAAGTGCAGCATTTAGTCTCTCTTTTGTGTGATTATTGCTTAACAATTTAAATATTCTGAAACAACTGCCAGTTGTAACCACAGCTCTTACTTTCTTGGTAGGAAGAGCAGGAAAACTGCTCATGGTGCACATAATCTCAAAGAATAATTCAATATATATTTTGTAAAGACTTTTCAGTACATTTATGAAGTTTATTTGTCCTTTACAGATTTGCGAATATTCCAGCCCTTTGCATATTTGTAATATTTTTTCTTAGAAACTAAAAGCCTACCATCCTTCAGTCTGAATTGTAAAAGATAATTATTCATTTTAATTTGTAATAAATTTGCACAACAAGAAAGCTAACATAAATACAGTTCTAGCCTTACCACAACACAATTTTAGGACTAGGCAGAGGGCATACAGTAACTGGAATGAGTTGGAAGGACCAACTGTATAACCACACTCATATATTTGCTTCTGGATCATAACATGACAGAATGCCTGGTGCTGGAAGGGCAGAGGATTACATGGTGACCATAGCAGAATCTCAAAATGCAACAGGATTATTAAAACTTCTTCCACTGGAGTAGGGAATTTTTAGGGTGGCCAGGTCTACCACTATAAGAGGAGACCTTCTTGTAACTTGTTCTTTTGGCTGCTAGTGCCTGAAGTGCTGTGGGGGGAGGGATCTGGGGCACACTAATGTTACTTATTGTAAAAAACTGAAAGTGACATAATGAATGTTCTAGAATCTACAAAAGAACTATGGTTTACCATGGAATTTTTGAAAAAATTATAGAGTGTCAGTGTGATGCAGATACTCCAGTCCCCACTCTTGCTTGTGGGGTTTTTTAGCTGAGGCCTGGCAACCCTTGGTCTTGGATTAAGAAAAGGCATGTTGGTAGGGTTACCAATTTAAAGATAGGGCCAGGAGTTCTCTCAGAATTTAAATAGATCTCCAGACTTTAGAGGACTAAGAGAAAATAGAAAATTTAGGGCCAGGAGTTCTCTCAGAATTTAAATAGATCTCCAGACTTTAGAGGACTAAGAGAAAATAGCAGTATGGGAGAGCAGGCTGTGTGGTATCACACTTCCTCTGAGCTGCCTTCCTTCTTCAAACTCCACCCTCCGCAAGCACTGCCTCCATATCTTCAGTTGGTAACCCTACTTTTGGGAACTGGAATAAACTGAACTAAGTGGTAGCCAAGTGTATCTATAGAAAACTGTGCCTAGGGCAAGCATTGAAAACTCCTCTCCCTCCTACCCTGGCCGGATGCAGTGTTGACCCTGGTAGTCCCCATAGGCAGGTGCTGCACTGAGGTCACATGGAGGTGGAAAATCATCCCCACACCCCTCCCCTTTCCTCCTACCACTCACTTACCTTAGTTTGCATTTGCTGCTAAGAGTTTGCTGCTATCTTAGAAAAAGCACCCTGCTGGGAACTATACTTCCCAGGAAACCTTGTGAGCCCCACAGGAGTTTGGCCTCACTGTAGAAGTTTGGGCTTGCAAGGTCTTCTGGGAAGTGTAGTTCCCACCAGGCTGCTTTTTCTAAGTAGCAGCAAACTCTTACCAGCAAACTCATGAATTGCTAGGACAGCTAAGGTACTAAGTTAAGTGGGGTGGTGGCAGGGGGACACCGTGGGAGGCATGGGGTGGGGGGTTGGGCCTGGTGCCATTTGGCCCAGATGCCATTTCTCCCCCCTACAGCACTGGCTGCCCCACTTTAGATATGCCTCTATCTAGTTGTAACGACAGTTGTAATGACTTTCTTGGTAGGAAGAGTCTGAAATCTTTGTTAACATAAATTGTGTACACAACCACATCCTGTAGCTGAATGTAATTCATTTAGCTGCACTAAAGTAGCTGAATTTAATTTATTTAGCTGCACTAAGAGATTGGCCTGATATTGTTAATCAATTAAATGTTTCACAAAACTATTCTTTGTTTCAGTAAACTAGGGGTTTTTTGTAAGTCGTGAAAGGGACACAGGGTGACCCAGACAAGGGATGTGGGAAGTTGATGCAAATATATGAAAGAGCTGCATTACAGCACAATAAAACCCCGGGGTATACTGAATAGATGAGGAAGGACTAGGAGATGAGGAAGGACTATGAGGGGGATAGTGTGCAGGAAGCTGAAAGGGAAAATCAAGAGAGTCAAAACTGTCCAGGATGCTTGGAGGTTATTTAAAAACACAGTAATAAAAGCTCAGCTGGAATGTGTTCCACAGGTTAGAAAAGGCAGCACCCAGTCCAAAAGAAAGCCACCATGGTTAATAAGAGAGGTTGAGGAAATTATCAGAAAAAAGAAAATGTCTTTTAGAAAATGGAAGTCCAGTTTGACTGATGAAGAATATGAGAGGGAACACAAATGGTGGCAAAAGAGAAGCAAGTTAGCTGTAAGGGAGGCAAAAAAGGATTATGAGGAACGCATGGCCTTGAACATCAAGACCAGCAACAAACAGTTCTTCAAGTACATCAAAAGCAGGAAGCCAGCTAGGGAAGCGGTAGGCCCGTTAGATGACAAAGGAACAAAGGGTGTGCTAAAAGATGGCAGGGAGATTGCAGAGAAGCTGAATGAATTCTTTGCATCTGTCTTCACCCAAGAGGAGGTGAGGAACATTTCTGCACCTGAACCAAGCTTCTTAGGAGGCGAATCCGACGAACTAGCGAAGATAGTGGTAGACAAGGAAGAAGTTCTGGCAGCCATTGATAAACTAAATGTTACCAAATCCCCTGGCCCAGATTGCATTCACCCAAGAGTTTTTAAAGAGCTCAAGCATGAAATTGCTGATCTTCTCACTTTAATATGCAACTTATCCCTGAAATCAGGCTCCATCCCTGAAGACTGGAAGATGGCCAATGTCACACCAATCTTTAAGAAAGGATCTAGGGGGGACCCTAGACAGGCCAGTCAGTTTGACATCTGTTCCTGGTAAATTAGTAGAATCTATCATTAAAGATAAAATTATAAAACATGTAGAAACGCAAGACCTGCTGAGAAAGAGTCAGCATGGCTTTTGCAGAGGCAAATCCTGTCTTACAAACTTACTAGAGTTCTTTGAGGGTGTAAACAGGCATGTGGACAGGGGTGAACCGGTGGACATTGTCTACTTGGATTTCCAAAAGGCTTTTGACAAAGTTCCTCACCAGAGACTGTTGAGAAAACTCAGCAATGAAGGAATAAGAGGGGAAGTCCTCCTATGGATTAAAAACTGGTTGAGAAACAGGAAACAAAGAGTGGGTGTAAATGGGAAGTTCTCACAATGGAGAGATGTCGGGAGTGGTGTCCCCCAAGGATCCGCTTTTTGGGACCAGTTCTCTTTATCCTATTCATACATGACCTGGAAGTAGGGTGGGTAGTGTGGTGGCCAAGTTTGCAGATGATACCAAATTATGTAGGGTGGTGAGAACCACAAAGGATTGCGAAGAGCTCCAAGCGGACCTTGATAAATTAGGTGAGTGGGCTCAGAAATGGCAAATGCAGTTCAATGTAGCAAAATGTAAAGTGATGCACATAGGGGCAAAAAATCCAAACTTCACATACACGCTACAGCGCTAAGTCCTATCAGCCACAGACCAGGAAAGGGATTTGGGCGTCTTAGTTGATAGTTCCATGGGAATGTCAACTCAATGCATGGCAGCTGTGAAAAGGCAAACTCTATGCTGGGGATAATTAGGAAAGGAGTTGATAATAAAACTGCAAGGATTGTCATGCCCTTAGATAAAGCAGTGGTGCGACCAAGACTTGCAGTACTGTGTCCAGTTCTGGTAGCCAAAGATCTCAAAAAAAGGATATTGAGGAGATAGAAAAAAGTGCAGAGACGGTCAACAAGGATGATTTAGGGGCTGGAGCACCTTCCCTATGAGGGAGAGGCTGCAGAGTTTGGGAATCTTTAGTTAGGAGAGGAGACGGCTGAGAAAGGGATATGATTGAAGTCTACAAAATTATGCATGGGGTAGAAAATGTTGACAGAGAGAAATTTTTCTCTCTTTCTCACAATACTAGAACCAGGGGGCATACATTGAAAATGCTGGGGGGAAGAATTAGGACTAATAAAAGGAAACACTTCTTCACGCAACGTGTGATTGGTGTTTGGAATATGCTGCCACAGGAGGTGGTGATGGCCACTAACCTGGATAGCTTTAAAAGGGGCTTGGACAGATTTATGGAGGAAAAGTCGATTTATGGCTACCAATCTTGATCCTCCTTGATCTGAGATTGCAAATGCCTTAACAGACCAGGTGATCGGGAGCAACAGCCGCAGAAGGCCATTGCGTTCACATCCTACATGTGAGCTCCCAAAGGCACCTGGTGGGCCACTGCGAGTAGCAGAGAGCTGGACTAGATGGACTTTGGTCTGATCCAGCTGGCTTGTTCTTATGTTCTTATGTTCTTATGAGATGGAAGAATACTTTGCCATCATTTTTTTCCTTTGCCATCATTTTTTTTCTAATTGCCTGAATAATGGCAAACAATTCTACTAGTTCTATCTGTAATCAGCCAAGATTTGAAAGAGTAAAAGTGCAGAGTTCTAGAAGATTCTATAAATCAGAACCATACTAAACATCAAACCATTTCTTTGTGTTGGTTTTATTATATTCTCATTTACTGAGAATTATTTGTGAATTGTGGAGTGCTGCCTCACAAACTTTATCAAATTGTCATGTAGGGAACAAAATTAATTTCAAAGCTGCATATAGACAGTTAAGCAAAAAAGCAATGGCAAGAGGAAGTATGCTTACCTCTACAATATCTGAATTCGTTCGGCTTTCATGTGGCTCATTGTACTCTGTATACTTCAGCAACACCTTGTCCATATCAGTACTGGCATACTGAAACAGTTTGTTGGTGCTATTGAAGATGATTAGAGCAATCTCACAGTCACACAGAACACTCAACTCGTAAGCCTTCTTCATTAACCCAAATTTCCTCTTTGTAAATGTCACCTAAAAGAAAAAAGAAGAGACAAATAATGTATGTCCCTTTTTATAGATCTTTTGGTTTTCACTATATGTTACCCTAAAGTTCCTATAAACTGTGAGTTTCAACATGTAGCGGTGTGGGGAAGGGGAGTGAACTCACCAACCTAAACATCATTCCAGCATTATATGTGCAAGGCACTCTTCATCAGTAGTTGCCCTCCCCTCACTGCCCCCCATCCACTTGCATGGCTTCCAGCTCTGGATTACAGTTCTCAGCCTTAGAAAGTGATGGAGAGTAGCATGTTGTTCTACCCTCTCCATCCTGGGCAGGAAGGTTCCCCACGCGTGGGAGTCCTCCACGGCAACTTCCTCCCTGGCCATGCCTCTCCCAGTCCTCTTTAAAGGGGTTGCTCCCAGTGTTGGGATTCAAATAATTTAACAACCGGCTCCTGTGGTGCGATTCAAATAATTTAACAACTGGTTGTTTACAATCATCATTTTAACAACCGGTTCTGTCAAAGTGGTGCGAACCTGCTGAAACCCACCACTGGTTGCTCCGCCCCCTGGCCATTGCTTGCCCACTCAGGGCCTCTGGGTTGGTCCCTAGCCCTTCCCTCAAGGCCCTGACTGGCTGGCTGGTCCATCCATCTGGACCCTGCTCCACCTCCTAACCCCCCATCCCCTCTCCAGCATCTCTCTCAGATACTGAGGCTTGGTGTCCTGCCAGCAGGCTCTGCCTGCCAACTGTTTCTGCAGCCTCACTAGGAGCTGCCTACCCTGCAGCCAGCTCCTCATACTGTTGTGAGGCTAGCCCTCTGTCCCTGCACCTTTTGCCACTATGACCAGCCACCACAAACAGCCTCCATGAACAGCCTCCACCCAGCCAACTGCCCTCCTTCTCTGCTGCCCTTGGTCACTTGGCCGTGGCCATTGGCTGCCTTTACCTGCTGCCACCGAGATAAATTGCCCTCCCCCCTGTCCTGGGTGAGGGCAGGCAGTTGGCAGTGAAGGGAGACCAGAGGAGGAATGCCATCCCAAACCAGGGCCAGTGCAGGACAGCATATTTTTGCTTTCCAGTACAAGTTGCCACCACAGTTGCAGCCATAGCAATATTTTCTGGTTTAATGCATCCCCTTTAGTACGTAGCTCTTACTCACACGTCATTTTGTAATTCCTGCAGAATTGCCTTGCCACTAAAGTAATATCACAATCTATTTTAACTCTGCAAAATAGACCACTATATGAAGAATAACATTTTAATTTCATTTCACTTCCCATTGTCAAGAGTCATCAGGGTATTAATTAAGAATAAGCTAATATAGGCACTAACAAATCAGGCACATGTTTTCACTTGCATGTTGATACATATAAAATTAAATAAAAACTGAATAAAGCTAGTATTTATATATCTCCCATACTTGCCCTTTAGCTTTTTCCTCCCCTTTTTGATACTAAGCTAAAGAAAATCTGTTTATTAGTTATGAAAATGCACCAGTAAAACCATATGAACTTGACAAAGTGTCAGCTTTCTGCAGTTTCAGAAAGATCCTCTTAATAGCTGTTTAGAAATAACACAAGAAAAGAGATTCAATACCTGTCATTCTAGTAAACACAGGGACCATTTCTCACTTTACATGATGTATGGATACCCAAGGCCCCACAAACATGTGCCTCATAGGGATGGAAAATGACACATACAGATGTAAATTAACTACTTTATTTCGTGGGATACAGAGAGGCAGTACTATGGAAAGGAATATGACAACAGCAGTTCTTTGTACACTAAACATTTGAAGTTCTGATATACAACTTCAGCATTTACAAGACTTGCTTTAATACAAGATTTAGACCTGCACATTACCATTAGATTTCTTTTTTTGCCTGACTCAAAATTATTCCCCTTTCACTCCAGGAAGAATAAGAATAAGAGGAGGAGGAGGAGGAGGAGTTTGAATTTATATTCCCCCCTTTCTCTCCTGTAGGAGACTTAAAGGGGCTTACAATCTACTTTCCCTTCCCCCCTCACAACAAACACCCTGTGAGGTGGGTGGGGCTGAGAGAGCTCAGAAGAACTGTGACTAGCCCAAGGTCACCCAGCTGGCGTGTGTTGGAGAGCACAGGCTAATCTGAATTCTCCATATAAACCTCCACAGCTCAAGCAGCAGAGCAGGGAATCAAGCCCGGTTCCTCCAGATTAGAATGCACCTGCTCTTAACTAGTATGCCACTGCTGTCCTGTCTTGCTGTCTAAACTAGTTACCTGTCTAAGCCTACCTAGTTACACTTATGATATTTGCTTGTATATAATACCAGTTTTATAAAGCACTTAGTAGCAAAAATCAAATCTCTAACAGTGCAAGCCTGACTGGTGGGGGGACAGCAGAAAGGTATGTTGCAGCCCTTTAAGCTGCATAGAGCAATTCTACAGGGGTTGGAGGCAGTGCCGTAGCACCAAGAAGGCAGAGGGGTGCACAATGCACGGAATGCGTGCTAGTGCGGGGGCTTAGCGGGGATGCAGGGCACACGTGTGCCCCGGGTGCAGTTCCCACTCGCTCTGGCCTTGGTTGGAAGAGTATCCCTACTGGTTTGCTGGCCATGGTGCAGCAGCCTCTTCGGAGGCTGGCACAACTACCACACCTTAGGATTATCATTTCATTAATACTATAAGTAAAAGTACCTTTGCACCAGGATCACTCCTAAGAGCCATTATAAAAAAGCCATAGTTTTAACTTCTAAAATGCCTAATGCAGGCTAAGCTAATTGCAACCCCTGCCTACCATGAAATCTCAACTGGTCATGCCATGACATTAAATTGGTCTAATCCTACCAGAATGTCTAAAAAAAAAAGCCCCTTTCGCACATACAGACCAATGCACTTTCAATCCACTTTCAACGTATTTGCAGCTGGATTTTATTGTGCGGAATAGCAAAATCCACTTGCAAGCAATTGTGAAAGTGGATTGAAAGTGCATTATTCTGCATGTGTGAAAGGAGCCTTGAAGCCAACATTCTGCACATCTACCTTATGTGATAAACAAGTGCTATATCACTCTGTTTCTATTACCTATTCTTTTAACTAAAAGAACGCATCACATGAATAGTCGCAAACCATTTAAATGTTTTTCACGCCTGTTTACAATGTAGGGCAGCATTATCAGCTATCCAATTAAGTAAGATTTTCTGAATTCAAGACAGTTTACTTCCACTGATTAAACTACTTCATTTTAGCCTAGAAGTTTTGTGGATTGCATCATAAAAACACAATTGCCGTAAGTTAATGTATTCAACCGTGTTCAAGTTCAGTAGCTTATGATCTGGGGAAGTACTTATATATTGATGTCATTGGAACTGTAATAATAATAATAAGCCTTTATTTGGCATAACAATAATCATAACACAATAAAAAACCTGAGATAAAAGGTATACAAATACAAAGGTTTAAGATAAAAGGTATACAAATACAAAGGTTTAAGATAAAATATAAATTATTGATTGTGCATCACCTCCAGTAAAAATTGTGCAACCAATTCACAAGTTTCATTGTCAGAATTGTCCAGAAGGAAAGGAAGTCTACCTGATTCTTCCATTTCACTAGGTATCCTAGAAAGAATGTTGGAATATTTTGATCTGATATTAGCAGATTTAGGGCAGCAAAGCAGTTGATGTGCCAATGTTTCAATTTGTTGTTCACCACAAGAGCATACCCTTTCGCTCATTTCCAAGTTGTTAAATCTACTACGCAATAAAGCGGAGGGGAAAACATTGAAGCGAGCAAGTGTGAGGGCTCTTCTCTGCATTGGATTAGTCAAAAAATACAAATAGGGAGCCATCCTGTTTTGATATAGGGGTATTGAAAGATGTAAGGGTGAACAAGTTTTCATAGCAGCCCTAAATAAATTAATCCATTCGCTTTCCAACAATTTTTGTTTTAACAAGTTGTAGGATTCTGAACTAGATAGCGGGAAAAGCGAGTCGAGAGATATACCAAGAGATTCAATCTTTCTTTCGATCAGAGAGAACCATGGATTAGCCTGAGTATCAGACAAAAGTAGGTGAATCAGCAAGTGCTCATCATGCGAGAAATGCAGGCGAAGCCAAAATTTAAAAGCTGTCAACCAAGCCCTATAAACTAATGAATTTTGGCCCAGTTCTAAACAGAGGGTACACAATTTGGCAGGCCCATAATTTTACGGAAAAATTTGGATTGGACAGTATTCAAGGAGTCGTCAACTGCTTGGAGCCAGATAGGTACTCCATAAAGTAACTGCGCTTCTATCTTAGAGTTAAAGATTTTTAGTGCTGCTGGGACAAGGGAGTGGCCCTTTCCATAAAAGAAGCGTGCAATGGCAGAATAACTGATGGTAGCAGCTGCAATAGCAGCTTTTTTGTGGGGTAACCAGGAGAGGTTATAAGAAAATGTAATTCCAAGATATTTGTATTGGTTAACCTGCTCCACTGGCACTTTATTAATCGCCCAGTTATGTTTTTTTGTATTGTTTGGCAAAGATCAAAATCTTGGTCTTTTGATAATTGATGACTAGTCCGTTATCTGTACAGTACTGCCCACATCTATTCAGCAGTCGACTAAGTCCAACTTTTGAGCGAGATAGAAGGATGGTATCATCAGCATATAGAAGTATTGGAATATGCCTTGAGCCTAATTTAGGGGCATGGTTATTAATTTCCAATAAGGCTGATGGAAGGTCACTCAAAAATAAATTGAAAAGGGTTGGTGCTAACACACAGCCTTGCCTCACACCTTTAAAGGTAGAAATAGAATCAGTCATGAGACCTTCACGTGAGCACTTAACTCTGCAGTTTGTGTTGGTATAAAGTTGCCTGATTAGAAAAAGAAGTTTATTGTCTATTCCTTGTATAGCCAATTTATTCCAAAGACGTTCTCTAGAGACTGTGTCAAAAGCTGCCTTCAAATCAATGAAGGCAGCATAAAGTTTGCTTCTTGGACTTTTGGAGTATTTATTAACCAAATGCGTAAGAAGCATAGCATGGTCTAACGTGGATTTCCCCCTTGTGAAGCCTATTTGCTCTGGGCCAATGATGTTCTGATGAATCGTCCAGGCCTGTAGTTTGGGTAGAAGTGTCTTAGCATATATTTTCCCAATGACTGATGTCAAACTAATTGGGCGGAAGTTGGCAGGATCCGATGTCTATTCACTCTTACTTCCATTGGAACTATATAAGGTTAACTAATTACAGCTGGTTCCTCTCAAAATATGTACAAGTCCTAAATAAGCCAAAGCTTTGATGTTTCTATCTTCCCCATTTCTTTAGTTCTTTCCCTCTGAGGGCTGCCCACAGAAGGGTAGGAACCTGCACCAATTCTTTCCTCCTGGACTGAAGTTTCTCAAATCACAGTCTCTCAGAAAGAAATGGCTCCTGCATGTTCATTTCTCCCTACTACAGAAAAAAGTGAGGAACAGAAACTGAAATTCCTATGAGTTACAGCGGAATGAAAACCTGAGGCATCTTCCACATCTTTGCTACAACTCTTAAAAGCCACATATTTCTTATTATGGATATGCCATCCATAAACACAGACAAATCAGTAACCCCCACCTTTTTACCACTTTTTTTACTGTCAAGTCTCAGCTGACTTACTCAGCTGGTGAGATTTTCAAGGCAAGAGACATTCAGAGGTGGTTTATCATTGCCTGCCTTCACGTCACAGCCCTCCCTATCATGATTCCCTGGAGGTCTCCCATCCGAATCCTAGCCAGGACTGACCCTGCTTAGCGTCTATGATCTGATGCAATCAGGCTAGTCTGGGCTATCTGCTATATTATACCCTGGTAAGAAGTACAAAGGAGTAGCTCATACTGTTCATTAATTTATGTTAATATGCATTCCCAAAAAACAAAAACAAAAATGCCCTAAACTCATAAAGATGAGTTGGCTTTTTCCATTTGATATAATTGAATATGCACGCAGGGGGGAAGAAACACCTCCCATTGACCCAATTTAAAATTACCAGATTATTTTGTGCCCTTTCAAGATTGTCTCTGCTTTATAAGAAATGGCAACAGATTTTTCAAGTGACCTGAATATATCTGAGATTTGTTTTTAAGAAAATGTTAAAACAGCCCAGGACATGGATTGAGTAGGATGCACGAACCCCACATACTGTACTGCATCTAAAGCTATTTTCAATCAGACTTGGAGACCACAGTACTAGAGGAGGAGTGTCTGTATATAGTATGGTTTCTGTTGCAGGGAAACCTCAGAATGTAGCATGTTACAGCTTCTCACCATCAAAGTACACTTTGAGACAGAAATATCTCGAAGACTGCTGTTTTGTGTTTACAGTTAGGTGCTCCTGAACATTCAGGGAGACCACATAAATGTGTTACCCAGTACACGCTTATTTTCATAGGACTTTTAACAGTCTATTGCACATGATATCTTTTCATCTTATGAAAACCTAAAAATGAGGCAGAATAACTGGAAGTTTTATTATTTTTCTTCTTTAAAATGTAATCTTAATTGCTCAGAATTTGATTCATTAGCATCCTCTCCAAATGTATGATATAATGATACTGCCATTGTTCACCAAGAGATAAAACTGTTTTTAAGCACCGCTGTTTCCAACGTGAAAAGAAAATTCCACTGTTCTTTTAAAATATGACATTCATTTACAGATTAAAAACTTCAGACTTTTTTGCATTTAAAACAATATAATCATAAATCACTAATATCTCATACTATTACAACCACTTGACATAAAATGGTTCTATTCTTTTAGAAACTGTTGAGAGTTCAAGAACTTCATAAGTTATTAAGAACAGCTTGAAAGTTATTTAAGAATGAATTTTCTTTTTGCATTATTAACATATTAAAACAAAGTATATTAAACTTTTTAATGCACACAAGTAATATAAATACAAATAATACTCAGTTATAGCACTTGGTCTTCCTGCTATACCGGCTGCTCAGCTAATTAAAATGAACTAATAAGAATTGATCACAATGGCAGACATGCTATCTATTTTGGCTAAAGTTTGCTGAGTGGGAAGGAATCAATGCAGTGTTATTTATTTTGTCTATTATTATTTATTAATTATTAATACATATCATCTCTTTATCTCTATGCAAGTCATCTTGATTACTATACAGCCCTGTCTTCAAGAAAGAAGTTTTAACTGGCTGGGCTAATTTGTTTACATAAAACACCACTGTACCCTACAGGCTTTGATGCATTTTGATTTATTAACTGAACTTAGAAAGTTCATTACTACATACAAACAGGATAGTGACCCAAAAAGGGCAGATTTTAGTGTATTAGATAAACTATTTAAATTGCATGCTTGACCTTTGTGATGGATCATGGAACGTCCATAAATGAACCTATCAGATTCTCAGAACCTACTGAGAATAAAAGTAGTACCTGAAGATGCATAAACAATAGATAGGCTGGCAATTTTTCTGTTTCCAAACTGTGCCATAGAGGTTATGGAGCAAGAGACAGACCAAGAGGATTTGAGAAACCTAAAGGAAGTTCCGGAATTGGAGAAAAATCTGAAAATAATGAAGGGCATTAAGATTCCACTTTAAGAAAAGAATGTTCTGGAATTCTCAATAACTGGTTATTGCTAGGCAACCACAGCAATATTGCCAAGCCTTCCAATGTTTCTGTAAAACAAAGCCAAGGAAGGGAAGTAGGAATGAACTGGGAGATCTAAATAGCTCTGCAAAAGGTCCTGCCTCTCTCCACTGTATTTCCCTGAGTACAGACCCAGTGGAGAATCACTACCCACACAACTTAGCCTGGCTCAGCAGCAACCACCAAATAATTCAGCCCATCCCAACCTAGTGCCAGCTACTGTGCAGCCTGGTAGACATTCTCTCAACTCAAGAAACACTGTCAGGAGTAGGGACAGAGGGAAAGTTGGTGGATTGGAAGGTAAGAAGGAAGCAGGAAAAGGGAACAAGTTATAGGGCTTTCAGGAAAGGGAAAGAGAAAATAGTGCGGAAGGGAGGAATTAGATCCCCCACAAACAAGAATTTTCTGGCTTCCACTTGTTCATTTATAATAATTGTATTTATAATAATTGTAACTGCTGAACGTAGCACCGTACCCCAATCCCGATGTTGGGGAATGGGGACAGAAAGTTACTAGGTGCCACCTGAGTTCAAGCCTATTATGTAACACCCCTTCCTGCCAAGGTAGTGGGCTCTCTAGCAGAGCCTCCATGGTTTGCATTACTGAGCCGCCCCACCCCCAGACCTCTTATTGATGCCCCCAGCCAAGGGGAGGTCAAACATGCAAGGTCCGCCTCCCCCCCAAAGGATGTGTCCCTATGCCCAAAACCCGCCAGACTGTGACAAAAATTCAATATAACATAATAAGATTAACTAGCCCTTAAAAATAGGGTGGGAGGGTGGTTTCCGCTCATCCTCCTAAAGAGGCCCGGGACCAGCCGGCAATGCCTTTTATAGGCATGTCCAGTGCCACTGGAGCCTCCATATTGCTCTGCCTCTTCCCCGAGTGCCATGGCAGCCCCAATTTACTCCAGGGCTGTGTTTTAACAGGCAAAATAAACCACAAAACATCACAGACTGGTTGTTTCAAAACAGATGAAAAGGCACACTTAATAGTTCTACAAATAGGAATCAAGCATAAGTGCTTAGCTTATTGACTTTCATGGAATCAGTTTTGACATGGATCCTCAGGATTCTGTAGAGACCATTCTCACCCTCAAATGATGCTTCTAAGTAGTCAAAATTTTCCATGCAATTAGGGGGAACAATGCTGCAAGATACTGTAGACATGATGAGGAGAGATACTATGTGGAAATCTGCAGGCAGAAGGATACAGTAATCTGTAGATGAACCCTTATTCAGAAAGTATACTACTAGGTAACTACCAAGGACATCAAGCACCACCAGGTATTAACCTGTGCCGCCAGACATTGAGAAATAGGATACACAACTAAAGAGAGCTAAGAAGTCACACTTGCACAGCAGTGGAACACCTAGATGGAGGGTTGGTATATACATATTCTTGACAGATAAATATGTGTGTGTGTGCGCGCTTCTGACTGGTTTGAAAGAGGCGGTCACAAAACACTTCTTGAAGGCAGAGGCATAGCAAGGGGGGAAAGCGCCCAGAGCACTGGTGTGTCCTCCACCCCGTCCTGCCCCGGAACTCCCCTGGAATATCCTCACCACACCCCCACAGGGGCACACACCTGGTGCATCACCCCCTCCCCCTTGGAGATACGCCTCTGCTTGAAGGTGTCCCAGTGACACAAATAATTACTGCCCAGTGTTCAACATTTCATTCTTTAGCAAGGTAGTGGTGGTTACAGAACGTACTGATTTTTATTTATATTATTTAAAATCCACCTTTGTTGTTGAGGCTCAAGCTTGAGGTGGTCTTGGAGCAGACACACTATCTAGACAATGTTCAGGGATGAGGTTAGAGCAGAAAAAGCTTTAGTAACTCTGACTGATAATTGTCATCAGAAGAGTAATGGGGAGCTGCATCTCAGTTGATTGTCCTGAACTTTTAATCAGCTACTGATACCATTGACTATGCTATCTTTCTTATAGGATGGGTGGATTGGGCTGGATGGATTGGGAGAGGGAAACCCAGGGTGTTGTTCAATGGGGAATCTCTTTAAAGACTGTGGAGCCAGCTTGTTCTGGAGGGGAGTTAGCTTGGGGATACTGTTATATGCCAGCCTACAACTGGAGGCAGAGTTAGTCACTGTGGTATTTATTTTATTAAAATATTTATACCCTACCTTTCCTCTTGGCACAAGTTGGGTAATAATTTGAATATTGCAAGTTAAAACCAGATAACGATAAACAAATACTGAATCCTCCCAAAGATGTAGCACATATTATAAAGTTCAAATGATATGCCTCAACAATATGATCTGGCCACAATGATCACACAGGTTATATTATTGTAATATTTCCTTCATGGGATGCCTTTGATAATTGTCTAGAACAGGGGTCTGCAACCTGCGACTCCGGAGCCGCATGTGGCTCTTTCGTCCTTGTACTGCAACTCCGCGTGGCTTGGGTCCTCCTTCAGAGTCCCCGTTCCTAGAGAGGCACAGCCTGAGATGGCTATCCCAAGCAACTTCCGGCTTCCCTGCCCCAGCTGCCTGGTTGGCTGATGCCAGGGGTGGTGGTGCGGGGCAAGGGCGGAGCACCACTGGTGGATCCTCTTGAACAGGTGAGCGACGAAGGGCGGGAAACGGGAGTAAGTTGCAGGACTGCAGATTTTCAGCACAATCCTAACCTCAGTCTGCCCCCCTTGAATGGGGGGTCAGGAGTCGACCCTGCTTTGGTTGGCCTCATTTCCCCCTCCCCCAAGTCCTTCTTGGGGGGCAGGACCACATGGGGGACCCCAGCAGTGCCACCTTGGGTTGCAGACCCCCCCCCCGCAGCCCCGCTGAGCTCCAGTGGCTTTCCTGGCAGATGGCAGCCTGGCTGAGTCCAGGTGAGAAAGATGATGTCAGGTTTTAAAGGAGTTATTTTCTGTAGCCCTGCAAAGTTGCACTCGTTGGGGCTGTTTGATGGGGAGGCGGGGGTGGGAGGGAATTGTTTTCTTCTGCATTTCCAAGGAGGGCAGGAGCGCATGGGGAAAACCTTGCACATGGATCTTGGAAGGTTTACTTCAGAGTAAGCCAGTGGAGGGTAAGCTTGTAGATCGTGGAAGGGAGGAATGCCGAGATCATCCTCAGCCATGGTTGTCACGGGTTGCCAACTTCCAGTGGGCAAATCCCAGGACATTTGGGGGTAGATATAATTATATATTATTTATAGATATAATTGTTTATACAAAGCGTAAAGGTAAAAAAATATGTATACAGTGTTATCTTCATTTCAAATGTAAAAAAGTATTTGCGGCTCCAAGTGTTTTATTTTCCGAGGAAAAGGGGTCCAAATGGCTCTTCGGGTGTTAAAGGTTGCCGACAGCAGGGTCATTGAAAAAGAACATGAGAAGGTCACTAAATACCATGGTTTGAAAATCGAGCTTCAGTAATTATTACTATTATTATTACTATTATTACTATTATTACTATTATTATTATTATTATTATTAGTTGATTTCACAGCTGCCAGTTCTTTAGCTGGTTGTTGGCCTTCATTACAATTCGAGTCTCACCTAGAGACCTAGGAAGTTGTAATGTATCAGCATAGTATTTGTGCGGATCCCAGCAGGGCTGCCTTCTGAGGTAGTTCCACAAGAACAACTCCTGCTTGAAATCCAAGGCAGAGAAAATCTTCAGCGATGAAGAAGCGGAGGTTTGTCTCAACTTTTCATGGCCTGCTTTCCCACAACAAGCTGATCCTTAAGCAGCAATGGTGATCTCCAGCACATCCGGTACAGGTTTAACTAGTTATACGAATGAGTCTTTATTTAAAGCAAAAATAGCAGCAGGAGAAGAGGTTTACTATATTCATGAATGTGAACAGGATAAGACCATGAAACATGAACCAACGTGTATGATAACTACAAGGAGAACCTATCTTTTCTTATCCTATATAATTGACTAACAAAGTGTCCAAACCCTCAACAAATGGGCATGCAGGAGGCATGCATAACTGTCCTGCGCACTCACAGGTTGAGGGTTTGTCCTTGCCTCCCCACTCCTTCCTCCCTGCCTTGTGCCATGATGTCTCCCTCTGCATCAATGAGAGAGCTCCACAGCTCCCTCTCTCTCTTTCTCAATTGAAAAAAGCCATGTGGGAAAGGGACATCACTTCCCTTCAAGCTGCTGCAGCTGGAAGGACAGCAGTAAGGGGAGAGGGAAGGAAATAGAGCTGAGCCAGGCAGAAGAGCTGGGTAAGAAGGGGAAGGGGAACAATGGGAAGCAGAGCACCTCCCTCTCTAAACTGTGGGACAGCCAGTGCTCCTGGAAGGAGAGCAGTTGGCGGGGGAGGGGCAGGGAAGGCATTGTACTCCCCCACCCAGTTAGAGCCCATTTCATTGCAATCTGAAATTGGCTTTCTTCCTAGTTTGTATAGAAAAGGAATACAAAGACCCAGTAGCATTTTAATTTGTTGAAAAAGAAATTTACCCATTTTGCAGGAAGGTCAACAGAATAAGACCTTGTACTAGAACAAGGTAAAATTGCTTTGCTCTACCCAGAAACCATACCAACAATTTGTGGTGGCAAAAAAGGAACAACACTTGGTCATTGTTTATATTTATCTAAAATTATAACTGAAATACTGTGCCACTCCTATCTGTAAATGGCTCAGTGTAGGAGCAAAAATTACCGGTGAAAGGTAAAAACCACAAATTTACCAGCTGTGTCATCCATTTCTGTGGTGATAGCAATGATACAGGGTGTTGTTGTTTTCTTTCTTTTTCCCTTCGTTGCACTATTCTTGTCTCGTTCTGAAAAGTTTAATACACTAACAGAATAATTTGGACCAATTCATAATAACAATGTTTGTGTCCACCAAGGGTGTGGGGGAAAAAGATTCCATATGACCTTTCACTCTCTCACCATCCAAAATTTTTCCTTTATTCCTCTTGGTAAAAGGATATCATCTTTCATTCCAGGAATTATTATACCACAACATTTATTTAATGATTATGCAACTAATTCATTTGCCTTTATATATTTAAATAAAGTTTTTTTTCATGGTTAAGGTATTTATAACAGTTGCAAAAGAAGTCCTGAAGGGAAGGTTAACAATACTGTTTTTAAAACTGCTTGAATAGATCTATAGACTAACAATGGGAAAAGTTCAATGAACAGATTTACCCCCACCCCACTTACCAAGAATCGGAAGAAGACTCCTGAGAATAAACTGGGCACAGTTCACTTGGCTGAAGCAAGAAAATCTCCCTCCTCCCAACCCATGCAAGACTTGCTTTGACTATGGAAGAGGTTGTGACAGAACAGAGGCAACAACTTCTTTCAATTTCCCCTCTAATGCATTTTTTATTTTTCCCAATAAAAATGCTTTAAAAAAAATTCCATATTGTTATATTTCTGCCTGTCTTTGTTAGCACACAAACGGAGCACCATTAGCTGTAAGTTTTGTTGTAATCTAACAAGTTCAGTATCTACAGATGCTTTTTTAAAAAAAACTCAGTTCACATGTCTTTTAACAAAGGCTCTCTTGGATCCAACTTTACCATTACATTCAGCAGCAATGGTCATCTGCAGCGTTACTGAAGGATTCTCCCTAAACAAATCCTCCTTTGTGTATGATCAGGCAGCCCTATTACATGAAAGGACCTTTAAAAAGAGAAGCCAGGGACACTTCATCAGCCTGCTGCCATGTTCTTGTAATCCTTCAGCATAACTCACAGGGACAAGACAGCGCTGAGATAGTCTGCAAAAAGGGCCATTGTCTTTGTACAAGCATGCTGATCTACAACTGGCTAACACAGCGCGGTAAGAAGCTGTAAATGGTGGGTGCAGTAAATAATATATCCCCCTTCTCAATCAACTGACAAGTCAGTTAAATTGAAATATTAAGATTTACTCTGATTTAGTATCATTGACCTCAATGGACCTGTATGGGCTCAACCTAAACATGTCAATTTAACTGTTGTGGATTGAACCGTCACAGTACAATTTTTTTTAAAAAAAACTTCATTCTTCTCTGTATAGTATACTTTTTTTAAAAAAGGATAGCAGCATACAAACTAACAATGGAGCAGAAAGTCAAACAAGTTGTTCGAACTACACTTTCCCCTCAGAAAGTTCATGTCCTAAATTTTCCAATATAGGATTGCTGACCTTTGCCATGACAACAGCTTTCTAGAGTAATAGGGGAATAACTGAAAGATATGTTAATTAATAGGTTTTTTGAGAAATCACAAATTACAAGTTTCAGCAGCATTTAGGATCTTACATATTTTTAAAGATTTTTATCTTTGCATATTTACTGGTAGATGAGTTTGAACCAGAACAGCCACTGTATTTTATGGAACCATATTGAATGATCAAACTACTGAGTGACTAGTTTTGTATCATTTCACTTCACATCTTTGAACTGAGACTTGTAATGTATTAACACATGCTGGTAACTGGTATAATTTTATATGCTGGACCAGATACAAATTTTAGTCCTGTGTTGTATTTAAGAGTAAACCTGCCTTAAATTATATCTCACAGAACACTACAATATGAAGTTCTAAGGAAAACACCCTTCTTACAACAAAATGCATCCTGCCTCATGTTAACACACATACTGCAAATTACTTTGTATGATGCATAGTAATAAACAATAAGACTGACAGATTAGTCATACTTTATGTGGGATGTTTTGACAAATACAAATAAATGTTTGGGATGAAAACATGTTTACTATTTAAACAAAACTAAAATGTTCATGAGGTAAAGGTCAGAGAATATTTCATTCCCTACTGAACAAATGGTCAGGAAGCACATTTGTCTCCATTTCCTGTCAAAACAGGAAGAATGCAACTTCTTCCTCTACACAATGACTTTAGTTTTGCTTCCCACCTCCAGCTCTTACTCCCTAAGGACCTTGCAAACTAATCCTTAGAAGACAGGAATGATTGTTGCTTTAGAATGTATTTGCTCTATTTAATGTTCTTTGATGTAGCTTGCTACTTTTCTTATTTTATTATTCTCCAAACTTAAAAAAATCTCACAATCCAAATAATTATTTAGAGCTGATTCATTCCAAACCATGCCCCAAAATACTTAGTAGACTGAATAAACCAACAAACACCTCAATTCAAATGTGTTTTCCACCCAAAGAACTGCATATGAAGGAGACTTCCATGATGACAGCAGAGATATACAACATAAGGCTCTCTCTTCTATTTGAGCACAATTATCTGTAAATTTAGTTATAACCAAGTATGTGTTTAGTGGAAGAAGAAATACTGGAACCCTGCTTTGAGGACTGAGTAGGAGTTATATTTAAAATTACATTCAGAGGAATTATGAAGAAAAAGACTATTAACTCATAATAGTACTATACAAATAAGGTCAATAGACTTACAGAAATCATACTATTGACCCAAAGAATAAACTGCACAACTAAATATTATTGAATCATTTGTATCTTGATATTTATCGAAATTATTAAAGCTGCCATAAATACATCAACTATTGAGGGAGGAAAATGAAGGAAAGAATAGTGATTTAATGAAATATTTTGCTAACTTAATGATGAGTCTGGTGGTATCTTAAAGGGGAAAAATACATGTCAAACATAAGAACAGTAACTGCTGTGAAACAATAGTCAAGACAATATTATGGTCCAAAATATATATAAGGAGGGAGAACTTAATTTGTAAGGTGGGATCAAAAGTGAATGAATATTTACAGAGTATCTATGTATGGATCAATCAACTGAAGGTGATATCAGAGTATTTATATATGGATCAACTGAAGTAAATGGCATTCTGTCACAAGAGGTCAGTAAGTCCACAGGTGTGGTTCCAGGCACATACAGTCACAATGTGGTCAATGTGCATGTCACTGTGTGTTGGTAATTTCTGATTATAGTGATCTATTTCCACTGCTCATGCTAGAAGAAATTGAATCAAGAGTGCCAGTGAATTCCTGTTCAGTACTTCTAGCTAACTCTGCTTAAATGTAAAGATTGTGAGGCCAAGAATTGGAGTATGGGAACCTACAATATTTACCCACAGTTTTTTCTGTATTGTGATTTCTAATTCATAATTTTTGTCCAGTGGTTACCTTATTCATTGTTATTTATTTATTTGATTTATAGGCTGCCCTTGTCTATGATGAGCTCAGGACAGCTTACAACAAATAAAAATTCTCATCAAACTTCTTAGTAACACTATAAAATCAACAAGAAAGGGAAAGAAGGAAAGAGCACCCCGCCCTTTCTTTGGAAAAATCATTGCTCTCCTCAGCCTTATACATGGTGGGCCCAGGTCTCATTCCACAGAGCATTCCACCAGGCTAGGGTCAGAGCCAAAAATGCTCTGGCCCTGATCAAGGATAGCCAGATGTCTTTCAGAGGCTCATTCCGCACACGCAGAATAATGCACTTTCAAACTGCTTTCAATGCTCTTTGAAGCTGTGCGGAATGGCAAAATCCACTTGCAAACAGTTGTGAAAGTGGTTTGAAAATGCATTATTTTGCGTGTGCGGAAGGGGCCAGAGTGTTCTATTGGGGGGGGGGGGGGGGTTTGGAGAGGCAGTCCTGTTCATAAAACAGGAGTACAGGTGATGACATAAATCACTGGAGAGAATACAGGCACATAAAAACTGACACTTTACTGAAGTTGACACTCTATTGAAAAAAACAATAGATTAACAGTGCCATCCTTCAATCAACTTGGAAGAGTATAACTCTGCTGTAACTACAATGCTTTTAACTGCTTAATTAATTGATCAAAAGCATTCAGTTAATCGTTTTGCATACACTTTTTGCATACAGAATTTATGTATATACTAAAGAAATTCTGAGGAGAAAATAATGACACTTTGAGCCCTTTCCTAGAAGAGAATTTTCTGCCCCCCAAAATCACAACTGCAATTCACAGATTTTATAAATTCTTGTATTTAAATCAATGGATCGGTTTTTTTTAAAAAAAACTTGCTAGCTAATTAATCAGAAGTACCTTGTCAACTGATTAATATTGCTTCCTTAATATAAATTCCTGATATTATTCAGTTGTATAATGTAACTCTGGTGGAAAAGAAATCTTTAAATAATCTTTACATTTCCCCTTAAAATTGCTGTCCCTTGTTGTATATTGTTTTAGGAGCTGGGAAATGCACTTTAAGCATAGAGTTGCCAGCCTGTAGGCCTCCATGATTACAACTGATCCAGAGTACAGAGATCAGTTCTTCTGGCAGTTTTAAAGGGTGGACTCTGAGGCATTATATCCTGCTGAGGTCTGTCTGATCCACATCCCTGCTTTACTCCCAAATCTGCAGGAATTTCCCAACCCAGAGTTGGCAACCTTGCTTGAGCAGGTGTCTGGAGAGTTGGCATATACATTTTTTTAAAATAAAATATGGGGAGAGTCAGCAGGCTGAACAAAGTTTGTGCTGTCCAGCTGGTCCATTAAATTATTCTTCCTGGTCAACCCCTATCTTGCTTTGTTGGCAAATGTGGCATTGAATACCATTTAGTTCTACCTTGATTCTTTCCTCTCAAAGTCTAATTTTTGTCCAGCTTTCTTGATCTCCATGTAAAGTGAAATCTTTCATTACATGTCCGAAGCATGAGATTCTACACAGCTGCATATCTCACAAGTTTTAATTATTAATCCATTTCAACATGTCTCCAGATCAGAACCTAAAATTATAATGTCTAAAGTGACAGAAATATACATATTTTTAATTTGTCTATGATTTATCTAGAGTTGGTTGTTCTTATACATTTGTGTGAATGAGAAACAGTACCATCCCATGAGTAGAAAATGCTACTTAATAGCACAATCTATCATATATGATAAAGAAGGATCCAGAAGCATCAGGTTGTGAAAATGCCATATTGAAAAATAATTTTTAATTGATATGAAAATACTGTGCAGATCTAACCTAATTTAAAAGTTCATTTATTCACAAGGAATTCATACACTAACTGAATTTTGAACCAGTCTATGAAGACACAATGTAGAGATTCCAGTAGAATCAATGAAGGATAAAAATGGAGCAGTGTTTTCAGTAAGGCACATGATACCAAGCAAACAGAACACTGTTAACAAAAAATGGAAAAAAAGGGATTTGATGCAGGGATGATATTAATATAAGCTATTACCCAGCCAAAAATTTCCCATTGATTTCAAAGGGAATGTTTTCCAACTGAAATCAGTGGGAATTAAACATTAATAACTTTGGCTTATATTAATGAGATTTCACGTTCTGTTTATGAGTGGATAATAAACAGTCATGGAAATAACAAATCAAATGTTTTTTGCACCTACCATCTTATGCACTTTACCACCTTACCATCCTCCTAGAGAGGAGCCTGGCCTCTCCCTCTTCTTTTTGTTGGGGTGATCTTATTGAATTAGATTATAGGGCGCCTGTCACTGTGATATTAACCACTGTTTTAAGTAGATTTTAACGGATTTTAGTATTATATTGTTTGTTATTGACTTTAATTAATTGTGTATGTGTGAATGTTGTACACCGCCCAGAGCCCCTAGGGGATGGGGCGGTTTATAAATGAAAGAATAAATAAATGAATGAATGAATGAATAAACACAAACTTCCAGAATTACTTTTCTCATTTTGAAATCAAAAAGTTATGTGGTATTCATTCACTCTGTCTTGAAAATTATTGGAATGCACTGGTGGTTTATTAATAGCAAAAATGCTTGGAAATACACTGGTAATTTATTAATAGCAAAAATGCAGAACGATAAAATCTCACAATTCATTTAATTTCTTAGCTATAAAAAGTATAATATGGTTTAATAGTGACAGAATTTGGTCCACAGCAACGAGACATGCATAAGAGAAGTTCAGAATGCATGTACCAGAAATATAACCACAGTCTGCTTGATTCAAAACTTCATTTTTCTTAACACATAGATCCAAATTATGATTATACTGTAGTTTTTTCAAATGTCATACAAGACTCACTTGGAAGCTAACCTGTTAAACTATTTCTGTGTTGGATTATTCTATAAGAAGTATATGCATGATCTAGATAAGGGGCCAACACAAATGTCCTTGCCGGTGTTAAGCTTGCAACAGAATGCTACATGCAAGGATCTTTCTTTAAAGTGGTTGTATGTAATTGTGGACTGTTCACAGGTACTTTCCAGTATATTTCCCAATGCTGTGTTTAAAACTATATATATAGAACCCAGCAATATATAGAACACTAGTAACGTCCAGAGTAGATGAGGCTATAACGTCCCAGCATTCTGACTATGAATGTGTATCTCCATATTCTATGTGTGAATAATGCATGCAGTTGACCACCAGTTACAAGTCACAAGCTATACCTTGTTTTTTGCAACTCACTTTGAATCAAGGCCTTTAAATTTCTAGACAAAGCATTAGTTCTGCAATGTCAATAAAAATGAGAGAAATATAGAATAATTTATCATAAAGATGTATCATATTACTACGCAGTGTGTCAATCCATGAAAAATAAATTATAGCACACACAGAAGTCACTTCTTTAATAGGCAATTAGTTATACTGTTTGTCTGCGTACTTTTGTGCATGTTAATGTCTGCATACAACTTTTCTGATTTATAATGTAGTCAATTCTAATTTAAGAGACCAGAAACTGAAGCCTTAACCTCAAGGGGCTGAACAACTGATTTCTGCTTATGGTTACAGTATAGGTGTCAGATTTATTATTAGTGTTAAAGATTACCTGGCACCCTAACTGAATACGTTATTATGAAAAATTATAGTTTGTGATAAATTTGGACACTGAAAACACAGTCAATGCTAAGGTTATTAGTTTGATTAGGTCCTCAAAACATAATCATCATCAGATATAGCTTGTAACTGGCAATGACCTCAGTTTATATCCATGTATTTGACATGTAGATAAAGTTTTTCACAACTCATAAAAAGCAGCCTACCCTACAAAAAACTTTCAAGTTTGAATTTTATCCAATTGACTGTAACCTCATTAGATAACACCATGCAATAATCAAATTGTGAATTTGTCCCCTTCTTTTTAAAAAAAACATTGCATTTAGTCCATACCAATAATAAGAATGCATGTGCACACACACATATACATACACAGATGCACATCATTTAAGCATTAAGATCTTGTGTTACATGAATAATAAATCATAAAGTAACAAAATGTTGTAAAACATGCAAGCTAGGTATCTTGAATCTTCCTAAAAAACAAAAGTTCACACTCAGTTCATTTATTGCAAATGTGATTGTTTTCTGGCCTTCATGGATGAGTAACCCAATTGCCCAGGTCTGTTTTACGCTGTGATATCATTCTTAAATACAAAGAGGATGATTTTGCAACTTACCTGCCTGTTACGTTCATCCATAATCCTCGTGATCTGAATCTTTTTTCTCCCCATAGTCCCCGTTTTTCTTCTCTCTTTCGTTCCTACACTTATGTATGTTCTTCTCTTTCCTTCCTCTTTCCTGTTTCCTCAAACCAAGACTCCTTCTTCAGCACTTACACGACTCAATTCACAGCCCCCTGCATCCGTTCCTGCAAAGTACACAAAACCAATGAATAGATCGGAGTTACTGAGAAAAAGTATTCAGCTTGATAGAACTATGAAACTCCTGATATTATACCAATTGGTCTTAAGTGCCATTTGGCGTGCTGAACAGCTAAAGGAACAACTATATTAGGAATAATGTCAATAACAGTTTAGGCAGTAATTTCACTTAATCTGATTTTTTAAATAACTGTGACAGTCCATCCTAAACACACTTATTTGGAAGTTAATTTCAATGGAACATAGAAGCACATATTCAGAGGATAAAGTGTCAAATAAAACTTTTCAATACATCACTAAAACAGCTTATGTGGATGTTTCCGTATTTCCTGAGTTGCAAATTTCTCTATTCAGTAATACCTTCTTGGGAAGTATGAAAAATTGCCTAAATCATGGAGTTAATGAACCTTCCTATACCTGTGCAAGCTAAGTAATCAACCTAATTCACTTTTGAAGGAAAACAGAAGAGGTGATAATGTTTCTTATTATGCAAATAGGCTAGACCATTATTAAAGTACTATTTGATATATAAGAAACATCAGCTGAAATCTAAATCCTTTAATCTTATACTCTTTTTTTAAAAAAAGCATAACAACTAGAGATAAAATATACTAAGAGAAGGAAGGATCTTCCAATTCATTATATTTCAAAGTTTATTCTACAGAAAAAAGGCATTTATATATGTGCCTATCTATAACATGCACAGTAATAGAGAATGGTTTTAATGAAGTCTGTGCAGGAGTCCTTCTCATTTTATAACCCCTCCCCAAATTAATCACACTGTAAAAAGCCACAGTTGTAAAAGAAAGCACATAAAACATGACAATACGTGTGTAATATTCTTCCATAAAAATGCCGTGCACCAAAGGTTAGCTCTAAACTGTTGCACGCTGTATAAATAACACCCAGAAAGGGGGAAAAAAAGGCACATCAGCGATCATAAATGTGCAGGCAACATTTAGGAGACAAACACCTTCCAAAATTTATATCTTCTACAATGGTCAGCTTAGCAGGACAGAATGAAGAGATGTTAACAGACATATAAAAGTGATGAGCTGTTAATGAATATAAATATAGGTCTTGAAAGAGTATGATTTCTCTATTACTTTCTGTTACACAAAAAACTATTTCTTTATTCAAAGTAATGCTGCAATTTAACAGTGCTGGTAGTGTTTTCCTCAACTGTTTATTTCAAGCTGGTGGGGTTCTTGTAGCCCACCTGAAAAATATACTCAAAGTTATTTAACACTAAATTGAAATCCTCTCCAGGAAACTCCTATTTGAATCTAATACATGCTCAAAAACTGATCTTTACTCTGATTTTAAGTTCTCTGTATCAGTATGTTTTATTGCTATTCCATGTTCTGGGATTTCAAGAAAAAATTAAGAGAATGATGTTCTCTCTCCTCTCTCTCCCCCCCCCCCCCCCTCTCATGGCACAGTGAATTCCACATTTCATTCACTTCAAGATCAGCTATTATACCATGGACTCCTAATATATCTGACATTTTCTTATTATTTCATAATGTAAGGCGCAAGGCAGATCAATTTGCAGCAGACATCATTACAAAGCATTTCAACAATTTTACCCGTTTTACACAGTTCACTGATTTTTATGCAGCTTAAAGTTGACACAATGTCACCTGATCATATTCAATCTTAAACAATGAACGAGTGCTAAAGCATAAGTAAAGCAAGTTATGTACTCTAAGACAAACTTGAATATTCTACGAGCCTCACCAGTAGATAACTTGCCCATTTCAGAATGTTTTCCAGCTTCTTTTGACAGCTATGTTCACTTGTGATATCCCCCCCTCTCAGTCAGGCTTACCTCTGATAGAAAAAGCCAGGTAATTCTCATGTACGTGCAGGACCCAAAGGAGTCTAACAGGCTTTCTCCACAATAGTAAGCCAATAGACTAATCCATAGCAAATGTATATGGAACAATTTCCCTTCCTTTCACTCACGTGGAGCCAGAGGCACTATCGGCTTACAGCTCTACGCCTGCCTAAGCTCTTATTCTGTGGAGGGTAGAAGGTCAGAGTGAACAGATTAGAGAAGTGGTGACAAGGTTAGCTAGGATGAGAGCTTCTTTACAGATCAAGATTCTGAAGCTGAATGAGAATTGGGGGGGGGGAGTGTGGAATCACTGGATGCTGACACTTTTGTCTGTCAGGACAGGCAAATGGAGCTCCTGGTGAAGTAACAGCATGGTGACTCCCCTCCCACACAGCTATCAGTTCCACATTTCAGACTCAGCATTCAGAAAAGAAAAAAAAGATTATAAACAACCCAGTGTCAAGAACGCAAAGTATTCAGCAACTACATAAGATATTCTTAAAATAGTCTCACTAACACATCTTGGACCTAGCAGACATAAATCTAGGGTAAGCCCATTGGACACATTGAGAAAAATCCAAAATTCCATCGCTGTAATTAAAGAGATGAATTTAAACCATTGTTTCTGTTTTCAGAAACAATCTGTTGACAAGTGGCAGCGGGGGGTGGGGGGGAACGACTGGATTTAGAAAGAAAGCATTGATTCCAATTATTATGTTGTTGTTCCTTATATATAGGAAGGCTGAGAACAGTGTGTTAACTGTTTTCATCAGCACGCACTTTAACATACAAACATATATGTCTCCAACACTACTACAGTTTTACTAGTTATTTTTTAAAGACAGATTGGTGGTAGTGTGGGTAAAGAGGTTTCTAAGAAATTTGCTTTTTTTCCAGTTTAATGACAAATTTGTATTCTTGTTGCTATCTGATTACAATTTTTGCCATTGGTTGCCTCTATTTTGCTAATATTTTTGAGCAACTGCTTAGGCAAAGAAACACTCCCCAGGTTTATGGAGCATGTCTCTTATTGTATAAATTGAGGCAAACATAAAAAGTCTCTCAGTCATATACCAAATCACACTGTAAGTAGTCAGTCACACACATCATGGGATGAACTGAGTCACAAGCCAAAAATCTTCTAACATTTACAAAGAACTCTGCAAATCAGATCCACAACTGGCTGCCCCGGAAGTTTTCAAGGATGCCCTGCAATTTTAAACTGTTTAAAATTATCTTCTAAGTCTAGATGTAAAGAACATTTGTTGTTGTTGTTTTAAAAAACTGCAAAACTCCTGAAAGCTCTGAAATGTGTACTCACCAAAACAACTTACATGCAATGTTAAAATTATTCCAGAAGCCCTGTCAAAGTTATATCCACATTAAAGGAGCCATCCAAGATAATGATAGCGTTACATGTAAACAAAAGTATTTTTTAAAAGGTGAAGTATACTCTGTAGAATTATAGTCTTCAGCATTCCTACCCCCCTTTAGAAACCCAAGCACTGGAAAAAAATCAGACTGCTTACTAAAAAGAGGAACTTCATTTTGGCGGGCTTATGTTCACTTTAAGATTTGGCAAAGGCATAGATGCAGGAAGAATCTAGTGGACAGATACAACAGGGCAGTCGCTCTGTCTTTGCTGAACCTCTCACACAATCCCTCTGTCTCTCTCCCACTTTGCTACACAGAAGAATCTTGACAGAATGGCAGGAAACATGCACTGAGTGGTCAGGGAAGGAGATGATGTCAGCAACCACGAACAATAAAAGGTGTAAAGGTGCTTCCTTCCTTAAACTGTTCCAGAAGTGCAAAATGGGAACCAAAACTCTCCACTTCCTCCTCCGAACAGTACTTTTTGAATCTACTCTGCTGCAACACCCTAGACAGAGAGCCCTTTGATCAAGTCACCCACAGGGCAAGAAGTAGAATCAAAACGGAGGAATCTAAATATTTAATTTATAAATAAGACGGCAGCTAGATGAAAACTTAGTGAATATGTGTCAGTGATGTCAGCTTTCATTACAAAAGCAAAAGGAGCACCACAAATATTTTCCGTTCTGCCATCACTGCACGTATCTGAAGCATACAGTCATTATACATTAAGACTTCTTTGAAAACTTATGTTCAAGAAACATTCTTCCCATTTTGAAGTATGAACAAGGGGACTTTCTAAGGCAGTGAGCCATTCAGAAAAGGCTACATGTGCATTTAATAGTCCAAGTGAACAACCTGAGGACAAACAGGCAACATTGCTTTAGTATTATTTGGAGGAAGCTTCCACTGAAGTTCTGTCATATAGGACTTTGAATTAAAGCAGACTGTATGTAACTAACTCAAACAAAAATCTGTAGCCTGTGCGATAATATTAGAATGGTTTAAATAAGGAGGCTGTCCATCTCTAATCCATCACAATATCTGGCTTGATATGGCAATTAATTTTCAGTGGTTCGTTACACATATTTCCTGTCCTTCCCCAAAAGAGCTTGAAACGCCATTGTACAGCTCAATGCTAATCAAGTTTATTTAGAATAAAGTTCCACTGATGGCAATGGGATTTACTTCCAATTAAGTATGGATATGATTGCAGCCTTAGCTTGATCGTGTCAGATCTCAGAAGCTAAACAGGGCTGACTGTGGCAAATATTTGGATGGGAGACCTCCAAGGAACACTAGGATCATGATGTGGAGACAGGCAATGGCAAACCGCTTCTGATTGTCTCTTGCCTTGAAAACCACACCAGGAGTTGTTAGAAGTCAGATGTGACTTGACGGGGGATGGGGGGGAGTCAGAAAGAGATTTCTCCACATACTGAGTTTCACAATTGACTGGAGATCTGAAGTTAGGATTCCCTCATCCCAGCCCAACTCTCTACACTGCTAATCCAGGACGAATTTAATATGTGAAAGCCAGCAAGACCATAATCAATTTTCCCTGGAATCCCTCACAGATGGATATAACAAGAATTTGGCCCTCAAAAAGCAACTTTACCATTATACAATTATACACTAGATGTCATTACCGCTACACTAGAATATTGCAACATATAAGACAGCATGCTGTAATCCAATTTGGGTAGAAAGACATTTAAGCAAAAACAACATCAACAAAAGACAACTCTGAGTCATCTTAAGATTTCAAACATCTGTCCTAAACATTCCTCTTCAGAAATTTAACATTTAACATAAACCTATACTTATGTGTTTTGATCTTTTAGTTGAACTGCCACATTAAAAGATGTGTGAGGGGTTTCATTTTAATCTGCTCAATTCATTTCAGAAGGGCAAACATTTTACCACAGAAAGTTTCACACGAATGCCACTAGCCTGCAAGTATAAAATAGACTAAAGAAACTACTTTTGGAAAGCCTGTGGTGGGCAGAAGCTTGTGTGTGTGTGTGTGTGTGTGGGGGGGGGTGTTTGAGCTATGTACAGCACATAGTAACTCTGGAAACTCTTCATCATGGGTGTCCAATCCTGGCCCTCCAGATGTTCGTGGGCCTATCCCTATCACGGTGCTGATGGGAATCATAATCCATGAGCATCTGGAGGCCCAGGGTTGGACATCTCTGTTCTAAATGATAATGAAAGAAATAAAGAGCCAATATGGTAGAAGTTTGGATTCATTGAGCCTGCTCATCTCAAGCCAGGTATTCTATCTTAGCCTAACCTACAACTAAAGTTATTGTGAAATTGGAATGTAATGAAGAATCAGATACATGAACCTTGGAGGAAGGGAAAGGGAAAAATAAAGCAGATTTTTATAATACATTTTTGTGCTGTGGCTAATCACTTCAGTTATTGAAGATAAGACAATCTGCATAGTCAAATTATAAGTTTCATAACACAGTGGTAACTACATTTTTTTGCAGGTATATATATACATATACTTCATGTCTATATACTTCAAGCATATATACTTCATGTCTTTTTGCATATGTATGCAATATGTATATATTCATATGTGTATGAATATACATGTATTTATATTCAAAGTAAGTATTTCATGACCAAACCAGAGCATATTGTCATGAATAGGATCAAAAATGTCCACTGGTGTCATTTTTGTGCATGCAAAACAGCCACTGATTCTGCTCTGTCCTAATAATCACAGCAGCTTCATTTTCTAGCATTTCCACAGTGGAATACAAATATTTCAATATGAGACAAACTATTTCATAATCCATGTAACCACATGGATTTATCATGGCTTGGATCCTACGAATGAGTTCTGCATGTTTCCGCTAAAACTTCCTTTTGAGCAGAATCAGTGGTTTTCAGTGTGTCTTTGTGCAAACGGACGTTTCAGTGGAAAAGGAAGTACTATCTGTTGCACTGGCTATCTAATATATTCACTGAATTTATTTGTTAAGATCTATGTCTGTGTCTTGAAGCATCATGTGAAGCAACTCCACTATTTCTTCACACAGGTTCTTCTTGTTCCTGTCTGCCAAACTTCTACAGCGGCTGGCAACACCTAAATTCTACCTACCATGTTCTGTTAAAACATATGAGGTATAGTGTAAAAATGTACAAGAAAAAATCAGGCCACTGTACCTCAGGCTGCAGAAAGATCATGCTACAGCACAGACTGTGCAAATATGTATTACAGTGCAAAAAGATATAAAAGTGCAGTGAAATAAGGCTATATCAAAATGGGCTGATCATTTCTAAGTCACTATATAAATACACCTATGACAGCACACAAATATATAACTGTGCAAAAATGCATACAGAAGGTAGGTGAGTCAAACACCATCAATAAACCAAATGCTGTCAGTCTGTAATCCAATGGATAAAGTTGCAATTCAATATAATACCATATGGGACTTCCTTAGTGATTCTCCAATAAACATAGGAGAATGCAGTCCAGTGAGAATCAGCCAGCAAGATGCAAAGTAATCCAAATCCACAAAGCTACATAGTCCAAAACAGGCTTCTGTAGCCAAGATCCTCATTTTCAACAAATCTCTTCCTCAGTGGAAAAATATCACAATATTGTTATTGCATATTCCATGTCTTAATCCAGGAATATGAACACATTGAATGTTACCATAAAACCATCCCAAGCAGACTATGCCACATGATTAATTGATAAGGTATTATAGTGAGTTGGGAGTTTATCAGTTGGATTACAGATTAACAGCATTTGGTTTATGGATGGTGTTTGAGTCACCTACCTTCTGTATGCATTTTTTGCACAGTTGTATATTTTTATGCTGGCATGAGCGTATTTATATAGTGACCAAGGAATGATCAGCTCATTTTGTATATAGCCATATTGCACTACCCTTTTATATCTTTTTGCACTTTAATACATATTTGCACAGTCTATGCTTCAGCGTGATATTTCAGCAGCCTGAGGTATGGTGGCCTAATTTTTTCTTGTATTGTTAAAATATATGCCACATAAACTGGCAGAGTTTAGGAACTGAAAGCTATAGGAAGCAGCAGATCAAATTATGGGGGGAACAGGGGAAAAAACAGTCAGTGGTTGGATGAGATGGTCGACCCATTAAGTAATGCTAGTGTGATCAGTATATGGCTTATTCAAGAGGAAAATAATGTCAGCTATTCAGGAGGGCTGGAAATGTGTGATACTTTGATATTGTGGTTAAAATGTAGGTCAAGGATCAGGGAGACCCAGGCTGGAATCCCCACTCTGCCATGGAAACTCACTGGGTCACCTTGGGCCAATCACACACTCTCAACCTAACCTAACTCACAGGTTTGTTGTGAAGATGAAATGGAAGAGAAAGATGTAAACTGCTTGGGGATCACATTGTGGAGAAAGGTGGGGAACAAATGTAGTAAATAAAACATTAGGAAAATTATTAAAGTTCTATCCACATAGAGTTACAATGGCAAGAAGAATATAGCAAAGAATATAGCAAAGTTTGAACATTTTAACCTTTCACACAGCTCAAGTTGAATGACTGCATAGTTCACCAATATTAATTCAGGAGGATCAGTATCAATTTAATGAACCAATACAAATATGCTTCACTTATATGGTTATAATAACCACATGCCATTTCACAATTTCTGTTCTACAGGGAAAGATACTTGCTTCACTCACTGCAGGGAATATTATTGATATGTTTCATTTTGTTATTGTCATACACAGTACACTGGGGAAGAATAACAAAATCAATTGGAAAATACATTAGCTACCGGTAATCTTTTCTGTGACCTTCAATAATGTTGCTATACTGGGAGATCCCTGAAAACGGTTCTTATGAACAGTAATTTATTTTTTTAAATGCAGAAAATCGAGTTTTCAATGATCCAACTCAAAGTAAATCAGAAGATCAGGCAAATCCAGTCCCCCATATGCCATATCTAGCTCATACAGAAGGAACATAATGGAAAAGTTCCCCATAAACACTGCTCATTATCAGATTCCACATTCATTAACAAAAACATCTATTACTGTAACATATAATTTCAAAAATTCTTAATTGCAATAGTGTCCACTTTTGCTGACATAAAATTTTTGGTGATTCCTCACTTTCAGCTGAGATCTGCAAACAGCCAACAAAAGTCTATGGGATTCTATGCAAGTAGACTTGTTATCCTCCCAAGGGTGCCTGCTTATGATGTTCCTGCCGGCCAAAAACAGAAGGATAATCCTTCTTTCCAAAAACATCTCTTCCCCAAAGCAAATAGGCTAACCTTCACCTCATTTGAGCAGGAGGTTTTTCCAATGAGACCAGGAAGACTCACATTTCTGTATGCAGGGAACACACATATTTTGGAAGCCATGGAAAACCTTCGGCTTGGCCCCTGCCTCCCCAGAATCCATTTTGTGGTAGTACCCACTACCTGTTTTCAAAACTTCAATAGTGCCCACAGTCTCAACAAAGTTGTAACAGATGATGTAAACACTGTCTGTCAGTTCATACTAACCTTTACTAATCATGTAATAAAATACTGAGTTCTTTGCTCAATTATACTAGTATATATTTTGTATAAAAATAAATTAATACAAAAAGGATTGTTTCATTCCACTGTGACAAGAAAAATGCTGCTATGGCAAAATATTTAACATTTTCAGTGTAAAATCTTTAAATTTCAAAGAGTTAGTAATACTACAATGTAAACAGTAAAGAAAAACAGATCTAACAATTAATTATTACCCAATGAATATTAAGACCGTTGATAGCCTTGCCCCCAAACGGCTCATAGGAGATTCATCAATTTTCTATCTTTTTCTCTCTTTTATAGCAGGCTAATCAACCTAATTAAAGCTTTGTTCATTTGAAACCCTGAATGACAATTTGCTTAACTTCATCCCACTGTGGTATTTTTTTTATGAAGAGAATTAAATCTGATCTTCTGACAGCAATTATTAAATGATCCCAACTGGCCCCAATTAAGATGCATAGCTCATAAGGTCTCCAAATCCAATAAAGGGACAAATCCTCTCACTTGTACATCTTTCTTTACCTTGGTCCTATTTTCTTAAGGTCAATTAAGCTCATCTGATCCAGTGCAACTGAATGCCGTTTTGAAGAATAATTCCAAAAACAATTTATCAGTTTACAGCAGAGACTTTCAAAAGTATTGGATAAGGTCCTCTGAAACCATCCCATTCCAGTTCTTCTTAGTTTCAATGCATCTCATAAATATCACACACACTCATCCGTGTATGCATTCTTATTTGTGGTACATGTGACAAAATGCCTTCATAAATACTGGAAACACCATCAAAACAGTTAAAGTAATGATACATGTTTCCTTTTACTTGAACCCTTTATTTTTATCCTTCTGGCATTTTATACTTTCCTGTTTATAGTACAGTTCTGTAACCATGAGGTTTACAAACTTGCCTTAAAAAAAGATGCTGAATTTTATACGTTTTATGAACAGTTGATTGCTGACCTCTGTAAAACATACACATCTTATGGAAATTATCTTATGGGATGAAAATGGGCCAAATGTTGCTGACTGTTCAGGTAATTGGGAAAATCTGATTAGAGTGGACTAGAGGGTTCAAATGACCACTAGGTCTGACTTTCAGCGTATTCTGTCCCTGGAGCTGGAGGGACAGCACTGCTGTTGCCCTGCCCTGCCATCTCCAGAGAGCTTTCCGGCAGCACAGGAAGAGAAAAAAATCTGAAAAGTCTCCCTGCCACTGTAAAGCCTTTCATAGCAGCCGATGGACTTGGTTGGCATAATTCCAAACCTTGACCACAGTGCAACTGGCCGGGGTGGAAGCTGACTAATGTCAGTTCCATCCCCAAGAATGCCAAGTCCATTCTCCCCCTCCCATGTTAGTGGACATGCGGACACCGGCTTTGCTGTGCTAGTTTGGACTTCCAGTAGTTTGGACTTCCAGCTTTCATTGTGGTAGAGCTGAGGAGCAGTCGGCTGCTGGTGCCTCTTCCACTGCCGGAAGGGATAAATGCACTGCTATGGCCCTCTGCCAGTTCCTGTGCCCAAACACACACACCCTCCCCAATATGGACTGGGCCATTAGCTTTAGATGTTAGCCTCTCGGTTAGGCAGATGGCAACCAAGAGAGGGATATCAGTCTGTCCCCTTCTATTACTATCTTTCACCTTCCATTACTATCTTCTTGTTTTATCTGAAGTCAGTCCTGGATTAACCAGTACGAAAATAGGGCGTCATGTAAAGAGGGCCACATAGAGGGTTTTTTCCTTCTTATCTTTGCTAAGGATTGAAGCAGGTTTGTTGTCAGATTAATTTTGAGGATATGATCAAGGACTTTGCAATGACAAAATGCAGGAGAAAACTTTCTGTAATATAAAGTCATAAGTAAGCAATAGTAAACATTGGGGTGCTGTGTGGTTCCCGGGCTGTATGGCCGTGTTCTAGCAGCATTCTCTCCTGACGTTTCACCTGCATCTGTGGCTGGCATCTTCAGATCTTCAGATAGGAAACCACACAGCACCCCAGTGATTCCGGCCGTGAAAGCCTTCGACAATACAATTGTAAACATTATTTTGCATTTTTGATTTGTGTGAGTTAAAATGCTATGTATCTTCAAGACAAGAAAGCAGTGGAATAATAGGTGTTTTGTTTCATACAAATAATGATATTTATATATAATGATTTTCTATTGTTTTTATTTTGAATTGCATTTATACAGTGTATGTGGGTATCATAATGTTCTCAGTCCTTAGGGCCTCTAATCCAGCCCTGTCTGATGTTCCCTCAGTGCTCCCAACAAACTACCTTCCCCATGTTTTAATTTAAATTTTTTATACATATATAAAAAACATTCCCCATGTTTTAATTTAGATTTTTTTACACATATAATTTTTTTACACATTCTCCAAACTAAAGAGCTCCAAACGCTGCAGCCTCTCCTCATAAGGAAGGTGCTCCAATCCTTCAATCATCCTCATTGCCCTTCTCTGCACTTTTTCTATCTCTTCGATATCCTTTTTGAGATGTGGCGACCAGAACTGAACACAGTACTCCAAGTGCGGTCGCACCACGGCTTTATATAAGGGCATGACAATCCTTGCAGTTTTATTATCAACTCCATTCCTGATTATCCCCAGCATAGAGTTTGCCTTTTTCACAGCTGCCATGCATTGAGTTGACATTCCCATGGAACTATCAACTAAGACGCCCAAATCTTTTTCTTGGTCTGTGACTGATAGCACTGACCCTTGTAGTGTGTATGTGAAGTTTGGATTTTTTGCTCCTATGTGCATCACTTTGCATTTTGCTACATTGAACTGCATTTGCCATTTCTTAGCCCACTCCACCCTGAGATTTATCCAAGGTCCAGCTTGGAGGCTCTTCACGCCATGATCCTTTGCTTGTAGTTCTCCACCACCCTTCATAATTTGGTATCATCCTGCAAACTTGGCCACCACGCTTATCCACCCTACTTCCAGGTCATTTTATGAATAAGTTAAAGAGCACTGGTCCCAAAACGGATCCTTGGGGGACACCACTCCCTACATCTCTCCATTGTGAGAACTTCCCATTAATACCCACCCTTTGTTTCCTGTTCCTCAACCAGTTTTTAATCCATAGGAGGACTTCCTCTCTTATTCCTTCATTGCTGAGTTTTCTCAATAGTCTCTGGTGAGGAACTTTGTCAAAAGCCTTTTGGAAATCCAAGTAGACAATGTCCACTGGTTCCCCCTTTAAGTTAAGTTGCTCATGTTTGCATATATAACATAGTCAAACACAATTGTTTCAGAACTAAAAGCTACAAAGAACCAGACGTCCTTTATGTACTGATAAAAATTTATATTATTTGAAAACCATTTTTTTTATTCATGACAATAAAAACACATCCATCTCAAGGTCTCTTAATTAGCAAGTTATAATATTTTGGTTAAACCAAAGCTATCCAACCCTGGATTGTTAACTAGTCCTCATCTATCCAAGATCTTAGACAAAAGGTCTATCCCATGTATGCTACTAGGAATTGCTCAAATGGAATTGCTGGAGGCAGAAATAGGAGCCAAATGAAACAAACAGTTGTTTCCTAATTTTTAAAATACCAGCCTCAGGTTCAGGCTCTAAATACAGACTTTAAATCAAGTCTGCACATAATATACAATGTGACCCACCAAGATCATTAAAAGTCCTTTGGCCTTCCACAGATACTCAATACCAGTCTATTTTTGCAGTCCCAGGAACATAGCAAAAGCAGCAAATTTATCCAGCCCTTCTTGGCCTACTATACCTAATCAGTGAATTGTGTTCAATTTGGTCAATAGTAAATTGTGCTGGCCCCCTCCTAAGGTAATGGTGACGCATACTATTTTTGGTTGGGTTCTAGTAATAGGGCAGAATGCTCATTTTGGAGCATGCTTCTGCAACAAAGACCAAAGCCTGAAACAGATAGTGCACAGAGTAGAAAAAATCTGATATGTGCATGTTTGTGTGTGGCAAAATCTCTAGGAACATCAGACGAACACAAATTCTACCATTACTCAGCACATCAGTGAAATACATATGTTTGTAGTGGTTTGAGAGGCAAGCAAAGGCTAGAAACTCTACATACTCCTCTCTGACAAGATTGCAACTGAATCTCATCAAAACAAAAAACCACAATTTGTCACACAACAGAGTCAGTTAACATATACTAGGGCATTGGTTGGGGGCAGGGAGAGTATGATTAAAGAGTCAAGCCAAATCCAATGTTCTCAATTTTAAGACAGATACCAGCACTTCAGTGTTTCAGCATTTTAACATATAGACAATCATCACTGTGAATGAGACAGCCTTCTAGATGTAGACATAAAAGAAGCTTGCAGTTAATTCCTTGGCATCACAAAGGCCCAATTCAGCTTTCACAGAGGCCCAAATCATAATGTGGGTGGAGAAGGGAAAAATAACACCCTCTCTGGTATAATTTCAGGTTGGGAAATCAACAATGAGGGAAACGGTCATGTCTAATTCAGTCACATTTCAACTGAAAGGAAAACCATTGCCTCTACAAAAACATGCTACTGTATAAGTGTACTTTAGGATGCCATCCAAAACCCAGTCAAAGAGCAAGCCCCAAGGCCCATGAGTCAAGTATGGCTCTAGTTTTTTCTTTTAATGGACAACTGACATTTGGATGTAAAATTATCCTGAAAACTAACTTTGCTGACTAACTGATTTGTTCAGTGTTGGAACTGAATGTATTTACTATTGTCCAAATAGTATGACCTACAATTCTGGGCCTTTCCCCACTCTCTTCGATCCCCCCCTATGCTGCGCGTTGCTCTCAGCGTGCGGCATCCCAGACGCGCTGCCGGGCGTCCCCACGCCCCTGTGCTCTGCGCGGGGTCATCAAAAGGCACCATTAAGAAGCGCTAGGATGCCGGCGTGCTGAAGCGAGCAATGGCATTGCTTGGCAGCGATCAAAGGTGGCCTGCACACTGTAGCTGCCCCACCCTGTCCATGGGGACTGCCGGGAGGGACCCTGCACTACTCTCCCTCAGAAGTGGCGCGGGGGCTTGCTTAAGGTGAAGTGAGATGGAAAGAAGCCCTCTGCTAGGAAAAGTCAAAAGGAACAAGAAAAGACCCAACATGAATTGACTCTATAAAGGAAGCCATGGACCTCAGTTTGCAAGATCTGAGCAAGGCTGTTAACGATAGGATATTTTGGAGAACACTGATTCACATGGTTGTCATGAATCAGAAGCGACTTAACAGCACTTAACACATACACACATACAATTCTACTAACTGTACTATCCCTTTCAGTGACAAAACAGGCAGTCAACCTCTGAGAAACAACTGCCTCCATGACATACAGGGAAGACATGCAGTCACCTAGCCTCAAGACTTTGGTGATAGATCTGAGGGTCTCCACATAAAAATGTCTCAGTGTGATGAATTTGCTCAAAAATTGAGGTCTAACATAGGCCTCCCTGTTACATTCAGATATGTAAAAAAAATGAAGTAGGGGCCTATCCAATATATTTGGGGGGGGGGGGTGTCACGATATTGCATGAATGTCCAGCAAGTGTTTAATTGCCAATTGGGTGCAGAGACGTTTCTCTCTATTTTTGCATGGAGGAGAAGAAATAAATTGCTGGGGTGATATCCTTAAAAATTCTAAGGTATACCCTTTTGTTATGATCTCTAGGGACCATGCATCTGTTGATGATGCACCCATTCAGTTTGAGACAGAAGGAGTTGACCTCCTCCCCCACCAGAGAACTGGCACAGTCATTGCTTTGGCTTCTTGTTGTCATGGCCATTTTTGTCTGACTTTTGGGTGAACTGTTTGTAGACCTATTGGTAACAAAAGGAATGGTTGGAAGTGGACCAGTGGGAGCACTTGCCATCCTTCTGTGTTCTGGGAAAAGTCCTGTGGAATCTGAAGGTAAGATTTCCCAAAGTTCATCTGTCAAATCTGACACACTTGGGCATTGGCTTTTTCTTGTCATGTGTCTCAACAAGAACTTTCTCCAAGGAATCTCCAAATATAACATATCTCCTTGGAAAGGGTACGCAGTAACAATGGACTTAGAGTGTAAGACTGCACTCCACGCTCTGAGCCACAGATTTTGTCAGGCAGATACTGCACAGACCATTGCTCTAGAGGAGAAAATGAGAGATTCCAAAGTTTAATCTGCCATGAAGGACAAAGTCTTGAGAACTCAGGTAGTTCCCTCAATCAACCTCTTGTCTGAACTCAGGATCCGCTGTAAAAGTTGGCAGGTCCATAAGATGGCTGCCCTCGTGGAGGCTGTGGCCAAGACTTTGATGGCCATTGTTATGGCTTTAGGGGCCCTCTTCCAGGTGAATTCACATCTCTTGTTCAGGGGATTGTGAATGGAACCTTCCCCATCATGGGAGAAAAAGCCAGTGGGCTGCAAGGCTGGAACCAGGGCATCTACAAAAGGAACTGGTAACAAATTGTTACAAATTATTGTAAGGCAAAAAGTTTTTTTTTATGAATGATGGGAAATGCTTGTTAGCAGTTGGTTTAATCCATTCCTTCTTTAACTGGCTTTCAAAGAATTCAGGGAATGGAAAGATTCTCTGGGCAGAGACAGTGTGTGGGACAAACTCCTTGTTGCCCTTGGGTCAGTTCCTAATGGTAATAGAAGGTATCCCCCCATCCTCCTGAGGAGGTAAATCCAGGAGATCTAGGGCTGTGATGGACTTAACCAATAAGTATTGATAGTCCTCATGTTTGAAAAACCTTGCTGATTGCTTAGGCACATCTATGGGCAGTTCCTTCTCATCTAATAAAAACTCTCCCTCTTCCTCACTGTGGGATCTGGTGTTACTATCCCAGCAGGGAGAATCCCTTCTACAGTTTCTCTCCCCTCCCCATCTTCCTAGCTGCCTTGGTAGGTCAAGCAGCAGCAGCCCCTGCCTGGTTGGATGGAACTCTAGGAGGGAAAGGGCTAGAGAAGGAAGACATACCTCTTGGGCAGAGCCCCTTCTGGAATGGTAGTTGTTCATTTCTTCCCTCATTGTCTGCCTTAACCATGCAGTGAATTCTGGGCTTAGTAGCCATTTTGCATCAAAGCTGCCTTTACTTGTGATTAGACCTCCTAGTAGGAGGGTCTTTGCCAGCTATTTCAGAGTGCCCTGTATTGCTGTGTTCTGAAGTCAGGGAAGGACTTAAGATCAGGATGGATTAGCCTCTCAGTCTGGCTATCTGAGCCTGTGCCACATTCCCCTACTGGCAAGATGACGGATGCTGAATCAGCTGAGTGGGGGGGGCATCTCTTCTTTGTACACTTTCCCCATGCATTGGCTCTAGCCACTTAGTAGACCAATTTTACAGTTCCTGGGCAAGCAACTTTGGGCTTCAAAGCCAGGGAGGATGGATTGTCTGTCAGTGAGGCTTCCAGTTCCCAATGACAAAAAGTTGTCTTGTGCATTGTTTCCCGCTATCATTGTTTTGGCGGGAATCACAATATCCATCTTTAGCTTTATCTCTCCTTGCTCAACTAAGCCCCCTAAGCCTTGTGCCTCCTAACTAATACTAGGAATAAGAAAGGAGAAGAATAGAAAAGGAAACTAGTGGGTGAGGATAGCTAGATTTAAAAGCAGATAGATTAGAAAGAAGCAAAACTCAAGAGCCTACGCCTATCTCTACTCTCCCTGCCTGAGGCAGGAAAATAACTGATGTATCTGCTCAGCATTCAGAAGGTCCCAAATTCAATCCCTGGCATTTTCAGTTGAAAAGATCAATAGTGATCTTGAAGGACCAACAATTTGAAAGGCAGCTTCATGGGGCTGCTTGCATGCAAGGTACATTGCTTAAAGATATAACAGCATAGAGCAGGGATTTCCAACTTTTTGGAACCTGTAGGAAATTTTGGAACACAAAGTGGCAGGAGTAGCCACAAAAAGGGTGCCATGGGAGGCAGGGCTAACCACAAAGTGTCCGGGAGTGAGGTTATGCATAACTCTGACAGAAGTTCTGTTTAATGATGGGGGAAGCAAATTGGTCTGTCTGTCTGTCTGTCTGTCTCTCTCTCATACACACACATACATGAACTCACACACATAGAGGAAGCCCAAGTGCAGGGGAGAAGAGAAGTAATTTAAACAGCTACTGCTGAAACAATGTTTTTTAAAATTTTCACAGCCAACTAGCTCTCCAATGACCAATCAGAAACCACGCTGGGTGAGGGCCTCATCTGGACCTGCCCCTTTGATAAGCACCAGGAAAGGTGTTTGTAGGCACCAGGTGCTCATGGGCCTGAGCACCATGTTGGAGACTACTTCCATACAGCAGTGCAATACATGAGAAAAGGATACAAAAGAAACGATCTATTTTGACAAGTTCAGCCTTTAGATCTGGTCACTTATAGACCTGCCAGTCTCAATTAAAAGGTTGCATGTATTACTTAAACTGTGTGACATATGGCTAAACCTTGTAATTGAGAGACACTTTCTGCTTCCCTGAATCCACATGCACTTCTAAAGTGATCCAATCAAGCCCAAGCCATGATGGTTGGCAGGGAAAGGGTGATTTACTGCTCCCTTATATTGCTGTAATCCCAATGGCTCTTACAGCAGTGTAAATGGTTGTGCTATTGCATCTATTCAGTATTGACTCTTCTACAATAACATAGACTGATGGAGTTTTTAAAGTTTATTTTCTATATGCATATTTGAGAGATCTTTTTCAGGCCAGACTCTTGAAGAATAGAAAATAAGCCTGAATAAGCTTGTTAAGGCATACAGTCACAGGCGCACATTACATATGCAGAATGAAGATATGTTTTACAACAGAAAGCATTCTTGCACTCTGGAAGTCACAGTTCAGATTTTCTCTTTTTGAAGAATTTAATGTAAATTATGACTATTATTTAGAAATTGTTTTCCTAACACTGTTTATAGACAGACACTTCAAATGCATTAACATGACTGGGTTTGTTCATCTAGATTTCCATCATAATAAAGCCATAGTAATTCTGTACTTCATGTCACCAAGGTGAATTCACACAATTTTTTATCACATTGGAAAAGAGGCTGATTTCCATCAAAGCAACTTTGTGATTTGGATGATGTAGAAGGAGAAGAGGAAGAGTTTGGATTTATATCCCCCCTTTCTCTCCTGCAGGAGACTCAAAGGGGCTTACAATCTCCTTGCCCTTTCCCCCTCACAACAAACACCCTGTGAGGTAGGTGGGGCTGAGAGAGCTCCGAGAAGCTGTGACTAGTCCAAGGTCACCCAGCTGGCATGTGTGGGAGTGTACAGGCTAATCTGAATTCCCCAGATAAGCCTCCACAGCTCAGGCGGCAGAGCTGGGAATCAAACCCGGTTCCTCCAGATTAGATACACGAGCTCTTAACCTCCTACGCCACTGCTGCTCTTACTGAATTAATCACCATTTACTGAATTAATCACCATTTACAAACACACAACACAATATTTATTACAAAAAAAGTTGGCCCTCCAAAGTGTTTAAATCCGTTTTATTTTTTGTTCCAAAATCACAAACTGAGGTTACATTGTCCAAGAGTACAATTGCCCTACAACACAGGAACACATATATCAAAGGAAGATATGAACAGACTAAAAGGAAGTGAAAGTTCACTCTGTATGGCTGGTTTCAACATCATTCACAGGAAAAAGCACTTTGTTAAAGCTGCATGGCAAGTGCTATTGAGGTCTTTCAGAATGAACATGAGTGAAGGACAGCCCCATCCGCAGCCCCGGGTAGCTGAGGACAGTGCTGTTGACACGCTGCCCTGCTGCCTCCAGAGAACATTCCAGTGGTGTGGGAGGGCAGAATTTTTTTTAAAAAAAACCCTGCCACTGGAAAGCTCTTCATAGAGCTATATAGACTTATACCACCAAGCCATGGCAGAATTCCCTGCTAAGCCAAGATGGAAGTTGACTAACATTGGCTCCACCCCTGGGAAAGCCTCCAGAACACCCCACTGTACCAATGGCGTGGAAGCGCTGGCATGGCACCCAGCACCACATCCAGGCATTCCAGAAGGCTGCCACAGCCATATGCCAACATCGTTGCCCCCTCCACTGGGATAAGTGCCTTGGGGAGGGCAAATCTACCTGGTCAGACCTGTGCCACTCCGTTAAGTTGTTTCAGCCCTCCCCCCCTCATTTGAATAGGACTGTAAAGCTCTTCCATCTCCATGACAGAATGTCTCAGAGGACTATATGATGGATACTGTTATGTCTTGTAGGATCTTCAGGAGTACCAAAACACCAAAAAGACAGAATCTTGACCTTTCTGTTGAAGTGTTATATTCATTAGCCATCTAGGAGATAGCTACATGCAAATGACAGACATTGAAACTGTATATATTGTATAGAAACATTGCAGTCTATATGAATATGAAGGTATCTTTCTTGATCTTCAACAACATTTCCAGAATACTCCCACTGCGCCAGTACTGGTGCAGTGCTCAGCACCATGTCCAGACATTCTTGAGGCAACAGAAGCTGCTTTGGCATTATGAATGCTACTGGCCAGAACCATGGCAGGTGGGCATTTATACATAAATGCCAGACTTCCTTAGTAAATTTCAATCACTTATACTACCTTGCCTCATATTAAGGAGACTTCTGTCACACATATTAAGGAGACTTTTGTCACAACAGCTGTGTGTTGGGGAGGAAGGGAAGATGTCCTGCAAGAAAAAGGTTCCATAATTCCTAGAATCTACAATTAAAGGAACACCAGAGGTGAAAACTGATTTATTTTGCCTGAACTAGTAGAGAGCCTCTGCCACCAGAGTAGATACCACTAAGCTGTATGGACCATAGGACTGACTTGGTAGTCTCCTAAATATGACATTATGAACATTGAAATCCATGTGCAGAAAGGAAAAGTAGGCACAAGCACACTGGCTCCATACACATAAAATGGTATGTGCAGATGCTCACTCTCTGTAATAACTGTTTTTCAAACCTTCCCATCATCTGGAAGGTGCTTACATGTGCATGATTACATATGTAGAATCCATGGGCCTTTCCCCACTTTTCCTGCTGCCGCCGTTGCTGCGCGCTGCTCTGAGCGCGCGGCATCCCTGGCGCGCGTCCGGGCGTCCCCACGCTGTTTTCGCCAGCGCCAGGGATGCCGCACGCTGAGGGGGCGCAAGAGCGGCAGCATCGGGGCGGATGCGCTGTTGCCGCCCCTGACGTGGGGAATTATGGGGAAAAATGCACTTGTGGGAAAAAATGCACTTGTAGTAAAGAAAAAGACCTGATTGCAAATGTATGCTTAGTGCTGTTCACAACAATTTCAAAGACAAATCCTCTTCCAAGGCTGAGATTCAGACAACTGTTGCCAACTGCTGACATAGACTTGAACTTCATTATTTAATGCTTTCAGCCAGCTATAAGATTTTTCCCCCTGACCTGATCTTATAAAGCTCCTAATTAAAACAGCTTCATCTTAAAACATTCCAAGATATTATGCAGTGACAGACCAAAAAGCACACTGTTCAGCTTTTCAGAGCCTTGGAACTGCTGTGGTATTCAACACAGATGGATAACTACAATACATTACTAATATGCAATATGCTCACTGTTCAGACAACTGCTTCATTCTTAGTCTTCCTGAAATCAACAACATTTTTGTCAGCAGAGATTAGTCACAATTGATATTCTCAACCATGTACACAATCACTGAAAGCTTCCCCAGATTAAGAAGGTTTGGTAATATTTACAGAGTTTCATACTCTGATAGCAATATGTACATCTCATGGCACTATCAGAATCCACATGAACCAGAACCTTGTACCTATAATTATACTTTTGAGCTATGGTTGATACACACTATAACTTTTCACATTGGTGCAATGACAATAAGAAGCCTTGGTTATGCTTACAGCTCTTTTGTGGGTATGTGGCTGGTTACTTGTGAATGAAATAGGCCACTGGTCTAATCCAGCAGGGGTGCTTTTATGTTCTGGTAAAAGTAACTGCAGGAGACTGAAGCTATATTCTAGAAAAAAGTCACAAGCTTTAGAAACTATACACTAGGAAGTGGTTCTTAAATTCACTGTCTATAAACACCCTTCAGTTATACATTATCATCAAATGGTTCCCAATTTATTTATTCAATTATTTGTATGACATCTTTTCCACCAACCAGCTCAGGGAACCTATCAAAAATCTCTGTTGCACTTAATAGACAATGCAAAAATTTTAAAATTCCAATTGGCCTCTGAATGAACATACCAAAACTCATCCTAACCTCCCAGTCTTCCAGGAAGATACTACATTGTACTGTTTGGGGAATTTTGCCTCTTCCCACTCTGAAAGCAGATCCAAAGTCAAGATGTCATTTGAACCTGAATACAGTACTGCCTATATCAAATTTTATTCCAATATCTAAATATTCAATATTGTCATCATGTTACAAGCTGAGAAACATATTTACAAATGAAATGTTCCAGTAAACCAAACGGCACGCTCTGCTGAGCCAGAGAGCTACAAGCAACAGCAGTGAATGCATCCTGACATTGTCCTCACCAATAAACCTGACATATGCTTTGAATATCTTCTTAAGCATAACCCTTGAGTAAATATGCTGCAAAGGCTACAATTCATTTCCAGTCTCAGCTGCTGATTATGAACCACTCAGTTTAAGATTATGATAGCAGCAGATCCTCCTGATTGGATTACAGCATTACAGCTCTGTTCTGACTTTTGCATTCATGCACGTGTACTGTGAGGCTTCCTCATCCCAAAACTGTACATAGTCACATGAATAGGTTAGCTGCCACTCACATGATCAAATATTTTGAAAACCATGATATATGAAAAATATAAACTATTGCATCTTTTGTATAAGCGAGATAAAAACAAGTCCTAATGGACAATAGCGATCCATATCTATGTAACAGTCAATAAAATCTCACCACTTCCTGCTTTGTTATACTCTCCACTTAGGTTTGGGAGTATTAGCTGAAGACATTGACTGAGAGGGGGTAACTGGAATTAGTAACCTATGTATACCAGAATTGTCTGGGTGTGAGCTCTTAAATGAAGAGGCAGTTGGACAATTAACAAATGACTTTTATTAATAAAGTAACAAAAAAACCCTAAGGAATATATTTTTAAACAATGAACATACGCACGCAAGGTACATAAGAACTTATTAAGAGAAAAAAGGAAAGAAGTTGGATACAGTTTTAGGGGTGGGTGATAATTACCAGTCTTACAAGGACATCAGGAAAAAGCAGTGCTGAAGAGGAAAGGAGCCAGCAGTTTCAGGATCAAAAGGAAGAGCCCGCATGCAAGTGGCGGCACACACACAAATCCATTACACACACTATGAAAGGCCAAAGGGGCAGCATTTGTATCCCAAAATGGGTCCTGTGCAGTAGTGGGATTCAGCAGGTTCGCACCACTTCGGAAGATCATGTTGTTAAAATGGTGCTAGTAAACAGCCAGTTGTTAAATTATTTGAATCCCACCATTGGAACTGGTTGTTAAATTATTTGAATCCCTCTTAAATTATTTGAAATCCCATTCTCAATGACAAGAGAATGCCTGGGTTATTCTTCTAAATACTACGAATTGCTGGGATGGGCGCAAATAGAATAAGTAATGGTCTGCTGAGAGTGCTGTTTAAATCACCTCATGGTGACACAATGGGGATTAGCAAGCCCCACTGTCCAGCCAGGCACAATGTAGAGCCAGGAGGGAAAATCAACTGGAAACCTTCCTGCCCAGGCTTGACACACAAGATAAATCCCAAAATTCCCTGAGAGGCCTCCATTTTATGGGGAACAGTGTTTTGCTCTTATGCCAGTTTTTGATCCCCAAACCTGGATGATACCCATAGAGAGAGGAGGAGTCTAGCTGCTTACAGCATGGAAATCCTGACTTAACCAAACTTCTGGATTATCAGTTCTGGTTCATTATCCCAAACCTTACCTTGAGGCTGCTGTCATGAGCAATGTTTCTTATCACAGCCCATTTCTTCAGCAATACAGCCATGTTCACTTACAGTCATTCATGTTACAGTCTTTGTTATTAAATGTGGATGTCATCCAATACTACCTATCCACAAGGGAAAGTACTGCTTATATAGCCAACTGTTCCCAGATAAAACAGAAATGAGAAAAAGCCTAATGGTTCAAGGAGCAATTTTTTGCTTTAAAATCATTATGAGTAGGGATGCTACCGTGTTTCCCCGAATATAAGACAGTGTCTTATATTTATTTTTGCTCCTAAAGATGCACTATGTCTTATTTTCAGGGGATGTCTTATATTTCTGTATTCTGTTCGTCAGGCATGCTTCCAAACAAAAACTTTGCTACGTTTTACTTTTGGGGGATGCCTTATATTTCGCACTTCAGCAAAACCTCTGCTACGTCTTATTTTCCGGGGATGTCTTATATTCAGGGAAACAGGGTACAAAAGTTTTTAGTGTCACCCTTTCAACTTGAGCATCCCATTTTGTGCAAACAGAAGATCACAAGCCTTTATGTGTCATTTTTCTTTGCTCATATAAATGGCTTTAAAATGGCATAAAAGAAGCTAACAAATCAGGAACCTCAGAAATGAACAGAGGCGTACCAGGGGTAAATGGCACCTGGAGACAAATTGTCTGCAGGATGCCCCCAGGCTCTGCCCCCTCCCCTCCCCAGGCTCTGCCCCCCACCCCAGCTCTGCCCTCCACTGCCCTCACCCCGCCCTCGTCACCATGGACATGGGCAAGGTCTAGGGTGCCCACCTCTCCCCCAGACTCCCCCTGCTGGCTGGGCTTCCTGCTCCCCAAGCCCCACCCCCAGCCTCAGTGCTTATAAAAGAAGGTCTCCGAGGACGGGACTGCAGTTCAGAAGACACTACAGGCTGCCGGCTGGGAGACCAGCCAGCAGGGGGGAAGGAAGGGAGGGGGGAGTCCAGGGCGGGGTTGAGGGCGCTTGAAGGCAGCAGGAAGTCCTGCTGTCTCGTCATTTTTGCGTGCCTTGGACAGGGTCGAGGCACATGAAAACGACGAGACAGCAGGACTTCCTGGTTACGTGGGGGGCTGATTTTGCTCCCTCCACATGACCAGAAGAGTGGTGCCCACTAGGCAGATATGCCACTTCAGTCCATAAGGGTATCCTGTAGATGATTTTTGATATCACCTTTGCCTGGAAAACCTTTAAAGCTGCATCCATTGATTGGCAATCCTTCCCATAATAGAATTGTACAATGTCTGAAGCTAAGGATTTCCCAGAGGTTGCAGAACATGATCTTTGTAAAGACCAATTGGAATTATAATAAAAAACCAGGCCAAAGTATTTGAATGATTTAACCTGCTGTAATTAGATGTTATCAATTTTCCATGTGGATGGATGCCAACATTTTGAAAATACAACAACTTTAGATTTTACATGATTAACTTAAATTCATTTAAGTCACAATAGTTAAAGAAATCTTTCAAGTATATTTTGAGACCAATTCTGATTTGCGATAAAATGGCAGTGTCATCAGGAATATAACAAAAGTGGGATGGAACTACTACCTAATTTGGGAGGGCGGCCTTCAACTGTATTGAGATAAACATATAAGTCATTTATATATAAATTAAACAAATGCAGAGCCAACACACAGCCCTGCTTAACCCCCCTTGTAGTTTTAATTTTATTAGATAGTGAACCTAAGTGATCCAGTTTAATTTGACAAGAGGTATCACTATACATTTTCTGGATTAGCATAAGTAGGCAAGGTTCCATATGCAAATGAGACAGTTTAAGCCTGAGAAGGTTTCTAGAAACTGTATAGAAAGCATTGCTCAAATTCAAGAATGCAACATACAGTTTCTTCCATCCTTTGTTAATGTACTTATCAATAAGGAAGGAAAGAATGAGACAGTGATCGAGTGTAGATTTCCCAGCTCTAAAACCTCCTTGTTCCAGGTCAGTTATATTATTCTCAATTATTCAGGTTTTTAACTTACTTTCTAGATATTTTGCATAAAGTTTGCCCAAAATTGAGAGAAGGCTAATAGGTCTATAATTTTCCGGTCTATTTGTGGGCCCTTTCTTATGGATTGGCATTATAAACGATGATAGCCAAGTTTCAGGAATTACACCATGCTGCTTAATAAATGTAAATCACTAATATGGGAACCCACCAATCAGAATGTTTCAGGAGAACCTCACTGGGGATCCCATTGATACCTGGAGTTTTATTTCTCTTAAGATGACTGATTAGTTGAAGGATTGCATCTAGTTCAGGGGATGGCCGCGATGAGAGATTATCACCAGGTGAATTTTCCCATATGTCAGATGTTTCTTTGGAATCATGGAGGGGTTCTGAATAATGTTTAGACCATTGTGATTCCATTACATTTATCACTGTTGAATGTCTTATAGATCCATTCACTAACACCCAGAATTGTTTGATATCTTTAGGCTTTAAAGTATCCTATAAAATAGTCCATTGTTCGTAAATATACTGGGTTTTCTTTTCTTGTGTTAGTGACTGGTGTGCCTTTTTATGTTCTAAATATACTCTCCAAAAAGAAGTGTCATTAATATTACTGAAAAGCTTAAAAATCTCCCTCAAGTGTCTTTTTGATTGAACACATTCAAAATCAAACCAGCCAGGATCAGATACCAACCTTGGTTGGATAGGCTTTACTAACAAGTGTAATTTGGAAACTATTTCTAAAAAACATTCCAGAGACAGGGAACTAGGCTCAGAACTGATAGTCAAATCTCTTAGGCCGTTTCCGCACGGGCAATGAATGGCGACCTGGAGATGGTAAAAACGCCGTCTCCAGGCCGCCATTCGCAGGGGAGCGCAGCTGCATCACAGCCACACAGCCCTCCCGGCCTGAAGCCGGCGTTTCCCCAGAGCGCTTCCCAGCGCTATTTTTGGGGAAACGCCGCCGTGAAGCCGCTGCCGAGCGAACGGCAGCGGCTTCACGCCGCCTCCCCCACCTGGCACTTACCTTGTCCCTGGGCCTCCGGCGCGTCGCCAAGGCCTGGGGACACGCCCCCCCTGCCCTGCGCCGCTGGAGCAGGCACGCAGGGCCAGGGGGCGTGTCCCCAGGCCTCGGCGACACGCCGGAGGCCCGGGGACATGCCGGGTCAGCCGGGTGCCGGCGCTCCATGGCGCCGGCTGCCCGGCTGTTCCCAGGACCGTCCATGCGGACGGTCCCAGCGTTGTCGGGTCGGCGTTTATGACGTCCGCCTTTGTGCGGAAACGGCCTTAGAGACAAAAAAGGTTCAGAGTTGATTATAAAAGATTAGCTATTCTAGGCGACCAATGAATTTTCCTATAAAGCTCCTTTGAAGTAGTTTGATTTCTATCAGTGGTTTGATTTCTATCAGTATTTTTTTTTGGGGGGGGACTAGTATTTTTAACAGTTATGGCTAATAGTAGATGGTCACTTTCAGTCTATTTCTCAATCCCAAAGTGGTAAATTAGATCCATAAGATTAGGTGAGCAAATTCCATAATCTATTATACTATATTTTCTGGCAGACATAAATTTAAAGTGACCAGAGTCCTCCTTAGTTCACCTATGAGGAACAGGCTCTGGGTTAGATTGCTTGTTGCCAGATTGCTGACTTGAATTCAAGGTCGAATTGCTATCTGTAAAAGGGGCAGCATCCTCAAGTGGAGCGTATTCAAGAGCATCTATTTGACAACAGAAACTGAGTTCGTTACTATCAAGCACAAATCAATCAATTTTAGTCTGTTTAAGCTGCTCCTACTTAGGCTGGTTGGGTGAGGAGAGGGACCTTTTCTTTCCCATTGTTCACCAACTGTCTGTAGTAACCGCTGTCATAAATCTCTAGCAATTTAGATAGATGAAAAGGTAGCAAGCATTCCAGCTCTCCTATTCAGCAGTGCCCAGCTAGCAAAAACTGCCAACTCTAAAAGGCACCCCTGTTGCTTATATGCTCCAAGGAGTTTCTCTCTGGCTGCTTTCAGGAGGAGGAATTTCTTTCTGACTCTTTAAAACCTCTGTCTTTTTAACGAACTATAAATCTCTATTTGCTTGGCAACAAACTGCACTATAACTGCAATATTGGATTGTCGCAAGATAAGGGATATAGCAGCTAAAATAATTTAAAATAAAATAAAAATCTTAAAAGCAGAGCACAACACAGTGTTTCACCTCCACCACCATCATCCTACAAGATATTATAAGTGAGATAGGATGATGGAAGAAAATTAAGAGCATGTGGCTTCCCAGTAGCTATTTTTTTAAAAGTATGTTTGTGATAAGAGTGGGGAAACAAAATTCCATGCTCATTTTTTCAAGGAAAGCCTTTTGTGTTTAATAAATTTGAAACTGTTCAAGAACAGTACATTCCTATGTAAATACTCAAGTAATGCTGGCAAGGTCAGAATTAGCTTGGTTGATATTCTGTTAGTGCTAACCATGTGAATTAAAATGGCTTTAATTTCTTTCTGAAAAATACTACTGAGTTCTAAAATCTAACACTGAGAATTTCAGATGCTCAAACAGCATATTACCATATCTAATGTAGACTTTTCTTCTTACGCATATCTTTTAGCCTATATAGTCACACATGAGCAAAATAGGTAAAGATACTTAGGAACAGAATAAAAGTGTTTAAATCCAAACAAAAATGACATGTATTCAAGTTTTAAAAACTTTATTCAGATACAAATTAAAAATTGGCTGTTGTGAGTTTTCCTGGCTGCAGTCTGGTAGTTTTTGCTCCTAACGTTTCACTCACATCTTTGGCTGGCACCTTCAAAGGCATGTCAAGGTAAGATGGGGAACTTTAAGGATATTAAATACCTAGAAAACTGATTTGTTGTAATGACAACAACAAAAACTCAAACATAAAAATAATTAGTTACATATTTTAGGAACACAAATCCATGTAGTGCCTTTTATTAGGACCAACCCATTAAAATGTAACAGTGTGCAAGCTTTCAAGTCCACCGGAACTCTTCTTCAGGCTGGATGTTACACAACATTTGTTTTAAGAGGATTTTTGGAAGAGAGGATATTGCAGGATACCATGTGGATCTTGGAAACACTGTGTGTTAGATGCAGAGCAGAGTCAAATGAAGCTGTTTCAAGTTACACTATGCAAAAGGCAATACATTTATTAATCTCTATAGCAAAAACAAGTCCAACAAATGTCTGATTTTCTCTAAACTAGAAAGTCTTAATATTCCTTTTTAGAACATAAACTAGAAATTACTTGTAAGTCATTCTATTAACTGAAGAAAAAAATTAAGGTGTTGGATATATTTTAGGATCATCCATGAGCTTTTTGGAGAAAGGGATACAATGTGACAGCAAGGCAACTAGGTTCTTCACTCTGCATTCAGAGAGCAAGGCCCAAAAGCTCCTTGCTACATCCGTGTCCATCCTTTCTCCTCCAACCATACCTGATGGAACATACAGTCAATAATTGCCAGTTATTCATGCAGAAACACAAGTTCATCACACTAGAAACTGAAACGTGGGTGTGTGGGGTAGGGGTGGCTGAACTTCCAGTACAAGCACAAACAGTTGCTATTATTCACTTATTAAAATATTTACTCCCCCAGACTTCCTTGGTGGCTTGCAATGATTTGCATGGGGATGTGTGGAGACTCATTCCAATCAAGACACTAACACATACTTGTTGGAAATAAATCGGCCGCAGCCCAAATTTTATTTAACATAACCAAAACCTTGAAGCTGGGCGAGCATATCAGAGCACATCCTGGCCCCCAGGCAGCAAACCACTGAACCTGGTTATAGGGCAGCCCAAGCTGACCCGTTAGGCCCTTCGGACAGAACCCCTGTCCGGCACATCCCCCGAGGGAACTGGAACAGGAAGTTACTAGGTGCCACATGGGGCCCATAAATCCAATTTGTGACACCCCTCCCTGCCAGAGCAGCGAGCTCTCAGCGCGGCCCCAAGGCTTTGCTTACCAGAGCTCTACTCGCCCACCCACCCGGACCCTCATGGGAGGCCCCCGAGGTGGGGAAGGTCTGGCACGCAAGCTACTGCCTTCCCCAAATAGGATGTGCTCTTATGCCCTCCGCCACCGAGCTGTTAAACAAACAGCTCCGCCCCAGCTTCAGCAGCCCAGAGTCCCACAGCCCAGTGGAGTGCCGCCAAAGCACTGCATCCTAAGCATGCTCTGGATTTCAGCCGTCTCCAGTCGCGGGCCTTGAAGCCACTGCAACAGAGCATGGCCGGACATCATGCAACCAGATGTCCTGGCCCCAATCCGATAGAAAGTGTGACTCCATCGGGCAAAAAGCAATGCTACAGCAGAGCATGAGATATGATCAACATGGGGAATAACATCCCCTCCCATGCTCCGAATTGTTACCAACCCGGACGCGGACCGACACAGTTTCAGATCTGGTTTATTAACCCTGGCCGGAACCACAGCGTTCCTCCAAGTCCCTCCGCTCTAGTAAGCCACGACCAGGGGCAACAGCTTGTAGTGCTTCGGCATCACCTTACTGATTGGAGCAGCTTCAGAGTCATCCCCTCATGGGTTCTACCCAGCGCGCCAAACGCTTTAGAAGGGCAGGAATGTCATTTTCACCCAGTTGAATCAAAACTGCATCAAGGAAGCCAAACTACCCAGGACAGAGTTCCGCAACCCGGAGAAGCTTAGAGCAGGCCACATCTCGTACTCATCGCCAGCCAGCGAATGTTCACAGAGGTGTCAGGCCCAAGATGTTCTCCCCAGCCAGATTTCTTCAGCGTGGCGCCCGTAGTGCACAATACTGCTTGAACCGACCAGCCAAACTTGGTACCGGCGGGCCACCCGGAACTATAAAGAAGAACAAAGTTACAGCGAAAGGTGAGGCGGACATAAACGCCTTGATAGGCTAGAGACCTCCAAGCTGACCTAAAGCTTGAATCTCAGTTGGACTGTCCGCTTCCTGAGAGGCCGTGGTTGCCGCTCCGATTAGAAAGGAGTGGGAACCAAACTGTGTTCAGCGGGGAGGCCCACAAACTGTAGAAAAGCAATGCCGCTTAAGAACCGCTGTAAATTGGTATCTGGACACTGCCAATCCACATCACTATGGATGAACGAGTGGACCCTGCCCTTTAGGACGAGCGGCCAAAAATGCCGCCATGTGTGCACCCACCCGGACTTGGGGGGAGACCCCTGAGTAAGGGGAAGGGGCCAAAGTCACTCCCTGGATCCTCGGCGCTTACGCTGGTCAGTTTTGGACCCGCGCCAACCATATAAGTATTAAGCTCCCATTGGCCGCTATGGAAACATCGACTCTTTGTAAAGCCTTAGGGGGCCGATGATGTAGCAGGTGGAATGAGGCCATAATTCGCCACACCGAAAGGCCCCATAAAAGGCCAAAGTAAATAAGGCTTGAAATAGTGCAGCCTCATAAGCAGAGTCACATACTGTGTCCGTAGCATTAATTAGAGTCCCTAAGAGTTCCCTGGTGATGGGACGCCTACTGTCTTGTGGCCTGGGGGAAGCGCGCTGCCACCCGGCCACCGCACGTCTAGCTTCAAAAGAGCGGGAATGGTCAGTGATTCCCAGAGCCTGGCTGAAAAAAAAGGAAATGGCCGCCAAATGGACCTTAATAGTCCCTGGCAGCCAATTCGGCCAGTCCCTCAATTCCACCAGATACCCGGAGAACCAAATCCTTAGCAAACCCTGCCGCACCCGGTTAGCCCGATGGAAGCTACGCAAATGCAAAAAAAAAGGTGCTCAGGGCCCGCTTCATACGCGAAGACGTGTAGCTGGGGCCAGTGACTGCAAAGACACCTTCGACTATGGACTGCCTCCAAGGCGCCACAGATGGTCTGGACACTTCTCCTAGGAACTGGCTGAAAGCGGGGAGCTAGGGAGCAGCGGCTGACCTGATGACGAGACAAAGCGTCAGCTATGTTGTTATTATACCCGGCAGAAAACAGCTTTTAAAGAGATGTTGTTAGACGGAGGCAAACCATCCACAAATTCCCTTACTAGCCCGCATTACAGCTCCGACCCTGGCTGGACTGCGGTTTACCACCCTGACAACAAGCCTGGTTGTCACACCAGAACTTAACTGAGGTGAAATTGTCGCGAAACACATCCTTCCAGATGTAGAACCGCTGAAGCCACCAGAGGGAATTTTAACTCAAAGAAAGTCATGTCCCGCAAAGAATTTCGGTCTGATTCCATGCCGATGGCCATTCCCCTGCACACCATTGGCCCCTAAAATAAATACCAAAACCTACAGAGCCAGCTGCATCGGTGCTGAACTTGAAAACTTTCTTTGGAAGCTCCCAAGGCACTTTACCTAAAATGAAACCCATTATAGTTTTCAAAGAAAACTTAGCAAACCCTATAGGTCTTGGCTGCCAAACCGAAGTCACCCTGATTAAGTGGTGCGGGAACTAGAGTAGCCCGCCATGGACCTGGCCGAGACGGGGAACAAAAGGTGCCCCTTCCGGGGAGACCACCCTACAGGCAAAATTAAAGGTGCCCAAGCAGAAGGACTGTACGATTTCCGCAGCCTGCACTTCTTTTTTTAGCAGAGATTTCACTAATCAGTATGTACTTAGCGCCCGATCAGCTTATCAAGGGGCAGAGGAAGGATGTTCCTGCTATTGTGTCCAACTGAATTCCTAAGTAGAGTTAAGCAAGACACAGGCCCTTCAAGTCTTTAATAGGCCGCATAAGGAACTCTCAACTTTTACCGCCAAGGTCCTGAAATGCTGACAACATCAGCTGCACAGTCACCAATTAGTGTCTCCCTGTAGCCTACAAACCAAAAAAATCATCAAGATAATGAGGTAACTTTTTTTTGCCTGATGGCATCGCGATCTCTGATTGCCCATTCCAAAAAGGTGCTAAATTTCTCAAAAGCTCATGCGCCAAGCTATAGAACCAGCCCATGGGCATGCATTTATCGACATACCATGGAGTCAAGTCAAATTGAAAACCTAAAGAGTTAGGGAAGTCCCTGGGAGGGTGTATAGGCAGCAGCCGAGAAAGAAAGCTGACTGTATATCACATTTCGCTAACATTGAGGCTGTTCCCACCTCCCGGATGAGACTCACTGCCTCTCATCCAAGGTGGCGATCATCGAACAGAGCAGATGCCTGGAGTCGATAAAGATCATTCACCGACCCCCCTGCGAAGGTGGGAACCAAGTGTTGTATCATTTCTGTACTCCCCGGGGGTCTTTTTTGGAAGGACCACCCGATGGAAATCCTGAGGTTGGGTAGCTTGGAGGCTCCAGCAAAGGGGCCTGCGATCCTACCGCGTAGGCATTCTTTCGAAATTTTTAGCCGCCACTACCGCAGGCAACGTTCCTTGGCTGATTTTTTTAGAAGTTGGGAGCTGATGTTTGCCTCCCCTGTTTCACCCAAAAAAGGAATGCTTGGAAACCCCATTTGGAATCCCTCCTTCAAAGTATGATCACGTCTTCCCGGGCCAACGGATACACCTGTCCAGCCACTGGGCTAAAAGTTGCACCGCACGCCTTTTGCCGGGGAGGCGAGGACTCTGTAAGGACCTCTCGGGACTTCAGGGCCTTCTGGGCGAGGGAAGGATCCTCCCTGGCCGCCACCGTCCCCTTCTTAAGCGCCGCCGGAGCCAGAGGTTCCATTACCCGCGTCCGAAAAAAGGAGGCCGCGCCAGTTGAGGGGCACTGCATCCTGGTGTGAGCCCGAAGCATCTAGAGCAAGAGTGCTCAAACCTGCACTTATCTTTCCTACAAGAGCCTTGATTAAAAGCCCAGCAGGCGTGATGTCGCGAGGTCTGCGCTGGCTAACCCTTTCTTCTTCCGGCCCGCTTCCCCACTAGCAGGGTGTGACCTTAACCACATTAGTCATCCACGTTTGATGCGTGGATTATGTCCCACCTGCGGCCTGGGCGATGTGCAAGCACTCTTTTCGAAATCGCTTCCATTCGCATACTTCAAGGCTGCTGCATCCCCCGAGAGGGATCGAGCTTTCAAAACGTTGGCCCAGTGAGCAGCCAGGTGCCACGCCCTGAGAGGGTAGGCGGCTCCAATAAGTGCCAAATACTCTGCAAACCCTTTTGACCAGTTGTCAAAAGAACGCTCGGCTCTTTCCGGGCGTTCCCTTTTCTTTCTGGCCGAACGGGAACCGGACTCTTCGGGATCCTCCTCCGGCCGCAAAACCGTGAAGAGGTCCACATAGTACCCGTCCAGGGCTCTTTCTCTCAGCCGTTTGTCTGACTGCAGGAGATAACTCCCTGCTGGGCTGGAGTATTCCCAATTCAGCACCTCGGTTGACCTCTTGGATGGCTGCCGGGGCGCCCACTGCCTGCCCCAGTCCTGAAACCCTGCCTTTGTCCTGAGCCCTTTTCTTCGTACGTTTTGGCTTTGAGGCCATGGTACTGAATGCTAATTACTTGCTAAAGAAAAGGTTTTCGTTTTTTTTTGTTTGTTTGTTTTGTTTGTTTTTTGAACTCTAACCAAATCAAAGTGCAAAGTGGCACGAGGAGGTATTGCTAGTAGCTCCTCTCTGCTTACTGCCACCAAAAGCAAACCTCCTAAGACGCGCTGCAAAAATGGCCGTTGGCCTTCTCACCCTCTTGCCTAAAATGGCCGCCGGGTGAACGAGGGTGGCCAGGCGGACAAAATCCCCAAATTATTGCCCCAACTCTGAGCTTCCCTGCCGCAACCGGGAAAGCGTCAGGCAGCCTCGCCTCCCAATCTCGCTTTATTGCTCTCAATAAAAGAAAAAGGGGGGGGAGGGGAAGGGTGGTGTTGGGCCGCTGATGCGCGGTCAAATTGAACAAAATGGCCGCTGCCCCACTCCCGCGCGGCCTTCCACAGGGCCTACACTAGGCCCGCCTGCTGACTGCCCCGGGACTGCCTAAAAGGCGAGGCCGGAGGAACGGGTGACCAAACGGCACACCCCTGCCGCCTCGGCCGCCGAAGGGGCCGAGCAGCCGGCGAACAACGTGCAAAGGATGCCACAGGGGAGGAAAAAACGCCCCACCCCCGCCGCTTCTGCCGCCGACGAGGTGAGCAGACGGCGAGCAACCACGCTCCAGGGGATCCGCTCTGGCGGATAGAAGCCCTCCGGCAGCCGCCCGGGAGAGCAAACGCTCCCCCCCCGCCCCGGCAGCCGCACAGCCGCACGGCCACAGAAGCGGCGAAGGAACGCCCGCTCCGGCTATCACAGGGGAGAAAAAGCTTTACGGCTGCCTCCGTGTAAAGAAGGCTAACAGAGCGGCCAAGAGAGCACGTAGCGGCCGAGATCCGCACCAGCGGGATGGGAAATAGCCCTCCGGCAGCCGCGCAGGAGCGCAAGCGTCCCACCCTCGCCCCAGCAGCCATACAGCCGCACAGCCACAGAAGCGCGAAGGAACGTCCGCTATAAATAGGGCAGGAGGAAAGGAAGATCCCCTGCTCTAATCAAGGCCCTTTCAAACCTGCCGGCCTCGAAAAGAGGCCGGACCCCGCCAACGCAGCCCTTATATACCGAGCTTGCTCTGAAATACTTGTCCGCGTGCCGGTACCCGGCCACGGTAGGCTCAAGCCGGCTTGGCGGCGGGAGAGGTTTTGCATTCCTTCCTCCCTCCAGCGTCGTCCCAGGCTGGAAGCCTGTTGGGGCCAGCGTTAATCCATAATTAAAACAGCATGTCTAATTAAAAACCAAACAACACCCCCAAATGCTCTTATAGCTCATATTTCATTAAATGACACAGCAAAGTACAGTAGGAACCTCCAAGACTGGTGATCCTCACCTCTTCAGGGTTCATGTTCCATAAAGTCAGAGTCACTACTGAAAAGGAACAAGATCTAGTGGACACCCCTTGGTCAACCTTAAGCAGCAGTACAATCAGAAGATGACAGTCAGAGGACTACAACTTGAAAACAAACTGGCAACAGTCACTGTTCTCAAATTGGAAAAGTGTGTTCATGTCAGCAAAATGTGTTCATGTTAATAATCAGCCTGACATATTCTTAATTAGGTGTTGTCCCCAGGTTGTCTACAAGGGCAGCCCCACACAGACCATGTTACAATATGAGCTTTGAGAAGCACGGATTATCTGTTTTATTTATTTAATTCACTCATATCTCACCTTTCCCCCCAATGAAGGCCCAAGGTGGCTTACTTTGTTTTCCTTTCCTCCATTTTATTACCACAACCCTGTGAGGCAGGTTAGGCTGAGAGTTTGTGACTAGCCCAAGGTCACCCAGCAAGCTTCCATGGCAAAGCTGGGGATTCAAAGCTGGTTCTCCTAGAGCCTAGTTCCACACTTTAACCACTACACAACTCTGCTGATTCTAGAAAAGGAGACAGCTGGCAAACCAAGTGCGGCTGCTAGAAAGCACCCAGTCACTACACCACCCTGTTTTCCAAGCAATAGGGTGAAGTCTGTCAGAATCCCAAAACTCTTTACCTGACCTGAGTACCTGCTGAGTAACTATGGAGAAGCTTGGCAAAAGCTTAAAATGATTGAATGTTATAATGTCTAAAGGCATTTTGTCCTCATACAACTATGGCCTGCCAGATGCATTTACAAAAAATTAAGTCAAAATGTACATATTCATAAATTAGAAGTTCTTTTGCAACTCTGAATAAAGACATATGAGCAGTTATTGACTTATGTCCAAAGATGATACCCCATCAAGACTAGGAAAACATTCCAAAATGTCATTTTAAAAAGTTAATGCTGCTTAAAATGCACCATGTTTCGTCTAATCTGGGTTTCTCAGCATGAAGTGGAGTAATATGATAAACCAAAGACTGTTAAAACAACATCTTATAACCAATGCCTAATTTAACATAAAATTTCAAGAGTCCAAACCAAAGTAAGCATTTTTTATATGACAGGATTTTACTATCTGATTTTCTACTCTGCTACAGTGTGTAATCTAGCAAAACATAGTGGTAAATAATAGAAAGACAGGCAGCTAAAAAAGTAACTGCATCATCCAAACCATGTGACCTGACCCAACCAGAACAATGTACTGAAACTACATTTAGAAAGAACTAAATATAGTTTAGTAGAACGGTAGGTAACTACGTCAACTTCCCATTTCTTTCATTTTTCCCCTTTAAATAGCTCATTTGTAGCACATGCTGTTAACAATAACAGTAGTCTGTCCACCAAAAAACACAGTGCCTTGTACAGAGATGTACAACAATAAACAGGATCACAAAATTCTTACAGTAATCTACACCAAAGTGGCAATTGTTACAACAAATAAGATCCAAAGGTTTTAAGAAAACAGGTTCTATTCAGGCAACCCATGAACGATTTTGTAAGTTGAGCAGATCCTTTAGAAACACTGTTTCAACATGTATTATTTTTACTGTACTTTTAACGAAGAAAAAACATTTCTAAAACACAAAACACAACATTTAAAAGGGTGGGCAAGAGATGGAGGTCCTTGTCAGTTCTGTGTAGGTCAGTTCTGTGTAAAAACACTGAAAAAAAATCTTGCTAGGCAACCCCACGATTTTACTTTGTATAACAAAATCTTGATCAGTGGCTTATCCTGTACACCATGAAGACATTCATTAAGAGACTGGTGTTCTTGAGTACTGTGTCCTGCCAAAATGAAGTCCAAAGACAGCATCTCCTACTGTTGTAAGCTTTGGAATGCTGTAGGTTGTCTTAAAACTGAACACCTGCTTTGACATTTCTAATACAAATGTGTTAAGTTAGATGTCAACTTGCTTGGAACAGCAAGTGCTCTCGGCAGCCTGAAAGTGACAGAGAAGTAAGGTTGGAAGCCCTTACAGAGGGAATTAGAATAATCTGTTCTCCACTTCTGCCTATGTGTGGCATTGTAAGGTCACAGTAGGATAAATAAGGATACAATCTACATAAACTCCAGAATGCCTGCTAGCATCTTTCTAACTCATTTAGCCCTCAGGTTTCTACATATTTATTTTTCTTAAAAAAAGGATACTAAGATTTTTTTTTAATTCAATTTCCTGAAAGATGTATTCTTACTGAGATAGTAAACATATGTTTGGACTGAATCACTTCAGACAGCTGACGGTGGCTCGCACAATTAAATATACATCCACTTAAAAATAAACATCTTGGTCCATAGAAATCTACCTTATTTGGGAGAATTCTAGGCTTAGAATGCTTTCTCTAGACACCTGATTTCCTTTCTGAAATGAATCTCTTTTGTACATAGGAGCATTCAGTCCTTAAAATCTCAATCCAAACACAAATTTATCAAGAATGTTATGTTTTTAAGGTACAGTGTTTAATTTGAAAACGGCCACAGGCAAAACTCTAAAAATTTAGCTTGTAAATTTCCTAAATACATAAACTAACAAATAAATTGTAGTCTAATGAGCATGTAAATCTTGCTGATCAGTAGAAACACTGATTCTCAACAGATACTATCTCCCATCAAGCTCTGTTTAAAGGGTAAAACTGCAGGGACTAGTTCAAATCCTATTTTACCTCAGCCTTCGCTTCTTATGTCTCCTGCACTATCTGGTGTCAGGTGAAGAGACTGTTATCTGGCAAGCTAATTTGAGAACGGCTGTGAAGTCTCAAATAGAACTGTTGTTCATTTGATACTTGACACAATAAAATATTGTTGACTAATCATTCTGGCATGAAGATAGGTAGTTCTTAATGTATGCTGCTTAACACCCCCCCACCACCACACCCATATATTTCTTCAATTTAAAGGTGCAGTCTTTCCAAAGAAACAAATTTTGGTATGCTTATTATATGGGGTCAGATTAGGGAATCCAGTGACTATCCAGTCATTAAAGAAACATTAAAGAAACAGGGAGACAGCATTTAAATTCAGCTATAAATTTGCTGTACCATTTTCAACATAAAGAACTAAGTAGAAAACTTCATTCACCATGTGCTCGACTGTGTTTTCGAATGCTCTGCTTGGGTCACAGTGCCCACTTAGTTCTGCTAGCTAGGCACTAGAACACAAGCAGGGCATTCTAAAACAAAGACAGTCCAGCAAGTGGCGGATGAAGTTACAATCTACTTAGCTCTTTTTGTTGAAAAGGATATACTTCAGCAAATTATTTTCACACAACCTCCCCTTTAGCTACTCAGTCATTTTTATGGATGCCAGTTGATACTCTTGAGTTCTGCTGCTACTTTGAGAAGCAGGAAAAAAATGGGTGTCAAGCCTATAGTGTGACACCAATTCCAAGGAAAACCCATATGCGACATTACTCCTCTCTAGAACACTGCACACTCTATGGTAAAACCACAGAATTTTCAGCAGTTTCCAGAGAAGACTGACATCCATTTTGGGGAAACCTTGGTTTTACCATAGACTTGTTGGCAATTTCTAGAGGAATACAATCCCCCCTCCATTTCTCTCTCTCTCTCTCTCTCTCTCTCTCTCTCTCTCTCTCTGTGTGTGTGTGTGTGTGCGCGCGCGCGCGTGCATGCGCAAACATGTATGCACCAGGCTTGGCAACTCTAATCTTTTCCTGCTCTTAGTCATGTAAGTATAATTTGATAAGAATGTGATTGTTATATACATTTTAATTTTGACATTACCTACCTCCAGAGCCATCTTAATGCATGGGCATTCTGGGCAGTTGCCCAGGGGCCCCACAAGGACAGGGGCCCCATGCTAATCTATGTATGTTGTGACTTGCTATCAATCAATGAATAAATACTATACTATAAATATTTGGAAATACTGTACTTTAGTATAAATTATTGAAAATGAATATTTAGCATGTTTTACTAAAGATAATGAACAATATTAATGTTCATTTTTATGATAACATGTGGACATTGGCTGACCAATGGCTTAGTACCATGGTCACCTCTGCAACTACACAGGCATGTAGGTGTATCTCAAACACTGCTTTGCCCAGGGACCTATAATGCTGTTAGGATGACCCCGCCCATGTCTTAGTTTTTGTTTGTTTGTTTTTAGTTTTTCCTCATTGTTTCACAATACCAAGAAAATTTATTTTTCCAGCCGGGAATTTCCTCTGGAGGTCTACACTAAACAAACAGGGTATTTTCTGTGAGAAACGTCAGGTAGCCAAAAATCAGACTTTAAAAAAAAGAGAATATACAGGAATTACAATTCTTTCTGGGCTCTGTTTGGTCATAGAATTATTTTGCTTGAAGAAAAATGGCAAAGGAATTATGGAACAAGACCCAGAAGGCCATGTGTTCGGACTGGAACAAAGGCTCATTGGTTAAGTGCTGTTCAGTAACTATTAGTAAGAATTTCCAGCTGGAAAAGAGGTTACAAATGTGCTTATAGGTTACAAATGTGCTTATAGGTTACAAATGTGCTTATAGCAGAAACAGTATGCAGTATGGAGTTCTTAACCCCTTCCCCATGAGCTGCTGTTTTGATTCAAAAATCATCCACTTGTCTTTTTTTTCTTCCTTTGAGTAATGAGTGTTTGGGGGAGGGTGGTGTCGATTTTGATAAAGGGGAAAAAACAGCTCAAGGAACAAGTTTTCCCCAGGTTGCATTTCAATTTTTATAGTGTTTTTTATTATAATGATCAGTTTGGTCCTCTGTCCCTTTTCTGAATTTAAAGGAAAACAAAGCTGCTGGTCAACGAAAACGTATGCAATAAAAAACCACAAATTTACACTTCTCAGCAAGTCATTTTAGAACACTACATAAGAAAATGAATGATTCTATTAAAGAAGTCATCATTTGCAAATTTGTCTAAGTCTGAAACTAAATTCTTTCTATTGTAAATGTTTTATTAAAATTTTTAAATTGCCCCCAATTGTAATAGAAGCATTCAATTAACTTTTATCTAGAGTACAAAACTACAAAATAAATGGTCATTTTTATTTTGGCTTACAGACTTCAAAGGGATGTGCACTTCATTTTAAAACAACATATGATAGAAACTGAAATTTCAACTGAGTGAGAAAATTCCCCTCTTAAGTTGCTGAATAATGTATAAAATGTTAATATAGGGTTCAAACAAAATGTTATAAGACTCCAATATGATACTTCTGATGCTTCAGAGATCATATTAATATATACAAATGGAATGCCTGTGAATACAGGGAGGGTGTTCATCTCTGGACAGACATACTTTCAACAACTTGTTTCATCAGTTCTACTTGGTGAATATCATAGGATGATCAAATGGTGACGTTGGCAGTGAAATTACAGGATAAATGCTTCCCCACCACCTCCCAAATCGTTTAAGAAGATTGTGTACTGAGCTGCTCTTAAAGTTCTAACCCTAGCCTATCATTACAAGTGCACCAAATCTCTTTGGTGGGCCATAGTCCATGAATAATACATATTTTGGGATAGCTTCACAAAACAAGCTGTCTGTACCAAAGAAAGGCTATGTCTAAGTTAGCAAAATGAAAGAACTTCCTTTCACCACTAAAGACGGTGGTCTCTCCAGTTCAGAAACAGAAACTGCTGGCAAAGAATTGCAAAGTATTTTAAGTGCAAAATGCCTGAAATTGTCACATCTTGCAAGGAGCAAGGAAACTTTGTTTTTCCTCTGTTTCCATTTTCTTAATTTCCCCTCATATAACCACAGAGAAAAATCTGCTTTCATGAATCTTTGCATATTTATAAAATCTACCTTTGTCTAAATTATGGGTGAAAAAATATAAAGTGACATACAAATGCTGTTGTGCATTTTATAGCTACATTTGGTGTTACTTAAGGGGCCTAGATATGACTAGATTAAAAAGGTTGTGTTATAGTGGAAATACTGCCAAGGCACAGCTGATGTATGGAGCCCCCATAGGGTTTTCAAGGCAAGAGACATTCAGAGGTAGTTAGTTTGCCATTGCCTGCCCCTGCTCACAAACCCTGGTATATCTTGGAAGTCTCCCACACAAATAGTAGCCAAGGCTGACCCAGCTTAGCTTCCCAGATCTAATGAGATTGGAGTTAGCCTGGGCTACCCAGGTCAGGGCAATGTACTTGGAACATTTTCTGGTTGAATAGGAACACCAATGAAGTAGTTTTACTTGGGGGAGGGGTGTAATAAGTAACATTTTAAAAAACATTTAGGAATATGCATACTGGATCCAGCTTAGTTCCATCAATAGGCAATTTGGGGATCTACATATGATGTTTCGTTTTACTTGCAAATCAGAAATAGGGTACCTACTCAGGTTCCTGCTCTCAGGTTTACACAACAGAAAAGAATCAAAGCATTAGCAGGAAGATACAGAAATGAGAGCAACCAACTTTAGGACCAAGAAGTTCATGCCATCTACAATTCTAACTACTGCATTGCAGATTAAGACATAAAAGCTAGTGTGGCTACTCCATTGTGGTTATGGAGAAATGGAGAAATGATTGCTACACTGCTTACAGAATTCCACCCATACAAAATTTCAGTCACACATTTCAGTTTAAGTGACACAAATCCCATGTGCAAGAAGTTGCCACAAAATCTGAGAAAACAGATTAGCAATCTCAGTGCGGGGGTTGATTTTCTAACAGAATTATAGCTAATCTCCAGTGAATACAGATTAGTTTCCCTGGAGGATATGCCAGCTTCAAAAGACCAATACTATGGAATCATATCCTTCTGCTTCCCAAAATCCACTATCTCTGGAACCACCAAATCTCCAGGAAATTTCATGCCAGAGTTGGCAACCCTGTTACTCAGAAGTTAGTTCTGTTGCCATCAATGAAACTTTTCCCCAAATATGCTTAAGACTGCAATTCAAGAGCTATAACAGAAACAGAAGTGGCATGTAATATATTTTGCATTGTGCTATGCCACATCAGACTGCAGACAGAGTACTGACTGTTTTAGTAATATATGCATTCAAAACTAATATGGCAAGGAAGAGGCATGCCTTGAAATTCTCCTTGGAATACTATTGTTGTACATGTAGAATAATATGTAGGACAGAATTCAAACATTTAGTACCCATCTGCAGTCTGAAATCGGAGAACTCTACAACAGATGTATCATGTAGGTTTCTGTTCCTACATCCAAGCTTAATCTTTGCTTACTTTTCAAGTCTTTTCAAACTCTTTGCCAAGAATTCAGAGCATACCAATTAGTAGAGAGTTTTTGTTAATGATATTTTAATGTATCCATGAAAAATACAGCTAAGATTTTCAACTCATTTTGCACAGGCCTATGTAGTAACCCCAGGGCTACCATGGGGGTTGACTGCCTGCCAGTCTAGCATTGATCACAAATCTTTCAAAGGAACTTCTCACAACATCTCAAAACATAACACTCATCTAAATATCTAGCATGTGTGTATGACAAAATCAATTCCTACAATGAAAACACACACAATTACATACAGTATAAATGATATGCAGAAATGTACAATGTGTGTATATTTGAAAGAACTTATTCAAGCTAGTGTCCTAAAAGGGTATTTCAGATGCTCATTAATTTTGATGCAGAATTCATATCAGATACTGAAAAAGAGTCAGAATCCTCCATAAATGTCCAGAAATCACACACATTCCACAGGCACATTGTCAAGTCAATTAATGACTGAAAAGGCCACTTTCTTCTCCACATATCTGTTTCCTTAGCTGAGGAGTGTTCTTGGTTGTGAGTGTTTGGAGGAGGCATGTCACAGTTATTTCGTTGGGTGGCAACAAGCTGCTGTCCAAGACTTTTCTGGCTTTCAATAGCCCAGGAGCACATTTATCCTCTTAATGTGGACAGTAACAACCCAGGGCAATAAAATAATAAATCTCTCTGCTTTCACGGGAAATATTCCAGCCTGCTGGCTATATTGGGCTCAAGAAGGAAGTCTCCTACTTTGGTTTCCTACTATTTAAGTTCTACCTGGAAATTTATACTGGCACTGATTTCTGAGATGCAAACAATATGTGTACAGCATTTACAACTCAATCCAAAACTGTCAGGGTGAGTGGGGATTTTTGGGGGAGAGGGGCTTTGCTGAAAAAAATGGGTTTTTAAAACCAACTTGAAAATTACAAGTCTGACACAACTGAATTCAGGAGTGCAGGGCCCCCACCTTCCTTATGGAAATCAGAACTGGCATCACAAGTGTGGAGAGAAGTTTGTCTGCAGAGATCAGGTTTTTTGCAAAGATCACAGTCTTCACAGGCAGCTCTGCTAGCCTCCTCCACACTTGCAAAGTAAAAACCAGCTACACAGAAGGGAGAGAGGGCTGTCAGTGAAATCAGGAAACATCTGAACCAATAGGCAGGCAGAAAAATTGAAAATGCCAAAACTTATTCGGCCTTTTTACAGCCAGGCTATTTGGGGTAAAAGAAAACACACATACCCCCAAAAGCCAAAAATGTTTTTTTCCAGATTTTTTCATCATTCGGATTTATTAAACAAATTTGCAAACAGAACCTACATTATTGCCTCTATATTATCAACAGCAAGTATGGAATTGCACATAGTTAACTTTCCAATATGTTTCACTCTTATTTGGCTACCAGTATAGCTGCAGAAGGTAATTATGCAGTCAGTCTCTTCAATGACTGGAGATTGTGTGCATGGATGAAAGCGTCTATATCTCCCCAGGGTCTGATGAATAGCTAGGAATAGAATACCTCTGGAGAATGAAGGAAAGAGGATGTAGAACTGACAGGTGGCAACACTAAGCCAACAGATGCCTTCAGGCAGTCATAGGGCCATGGTTAGATCTCCCACACTGTTCGTATCCAGTATATTATTGTATTTGCTTATATACAAGAGTTATATCCCACGTTTCTCCCCTCAAAATCTTTTCACATTTCAACCAGATGTAATTAAGACTGTAGCTGCTGTTATTGAGTACAGAAATAGTTCTTGAAGCTTTCCTGGTAAGTTTTTTGGAAGGATACCTTACAACATAGTTTTTGGGTCCAGTTGGAATTCAATTTTCAATTTTTTTGCATTTCTGTATCAGTTTCTTTCCAAAACTTCTTCAGCTTTTTGCAGGTCCACCAGATATGATAAAATGATCCTAAAACGATTCTTGACACTTGCATATTCCCTTATGTTATTAATCCATCTTCTCAATGTCTTTTGGGGTGAAATACCATCTAAAGAACATTTTGTACCAATTTTCTTTCAAAGATTGACACTATATATATACTGTATATAGTATAGTTCTAGTTTACAATTTCCACTGTTGAAGAGTGATCTCTTGAAAAATTTTCATCCATTTTATCATGCAACTTTAACTTGTTCTGTTCTTGTGTCCCATTTGAGTAATAACTTGTAGATTCTTCCTAGTAAATGTTATATCCTCTGGATGATTTCCTTTCCTCTGACAATTCTCTTAAGGTACTCCCTATTGTCTTTAAATTTCGTCTGAGTCTTGATACTATCTGAAAATATGTCAACTATTTTATATTCTTTCCTTCCCCTATTTTCCTGCTGAGATTTGATTTTTCCTTGTACATCTACCATGTCTTTGTACATTATAATATCACTATTCTTTTGGATAACAGCATCATAGTAGGCTTCAATTGGGGACATTAAAGGTGAAGTTGGTAAAATTAGTCTTTTGTTTGTTTTTGCCCAAATTCCCAAGAGAACTCTTCTTACTTGGGCTCATTCCGCACATGCAGAATAATGTACTTTCAAACTGCTTTCAATGCTCTTTGAAGCTGTGCGGAATGGCAAAATCCACTTGAGTTGTGAAAGTGATTTGAAAACACATTATTTTGCGTGTGCGGAAGGGGCCTTGGTTTATTTCTCTCATTTTCAGTGGCTTTTCTGGTGAGAGAGAACTATATATATCTACATTCAAGTCCACTGTTTTTAATTTTATTATTCTTTCTCTCGAGTTTTTAATCTAATCTGTAATCCAAAAAAGACCTGCTGCCTGATAATACAACTTAATATTAGGAACTGCTAGACCACCTATTTTCTTCTCATCCTGTGGAACTTTAAATCTAATTTTGGGTTTTATGTTATCCCAAATAATTTGTTTAATTGATGTTGCCAGTCTTTCAATATTTTCTCTTGTATGCACATTGACAGCATTTGTAACCGGAAGTTTAGTTTTGGTAATATATTCATTTTTACTGATTCTATTCTTCCAAACCATGATAATTTTAGATTAGTCTGTTTTGATAAGTCCTCTTGTCTTTTTTTTCATTTAACTGAGTAATTCTTTTAAATAATGTTTTATTTTGTCCATTCATATTTATACCTAAATATTTCATTCTTTTAGAATGAGTATCACAACCCGTAGTTTTACCAATTGCCAATACTTCTTGTGGAGTTAAATTTGTTTTATTTTTGTCAATTTTATAATCTAATAGTGTTCCAAACTGCTCTATCTGGTCCATCAAGTATTTGTTTGATAACTGCAGGTTCACAATTGTTAAAACTACATAATATGCATAATTTTTCATCTTAAATTCCTCACTGTCTATTTTTATACCTTGAATTCTGTGATCTTGTTTAATCATTGATGACAATACTTCTAATAATAGATTAAAACAGAAGCACAGACAGAGGACATAACTGATGTGTACCTTTTTCAATTTATAATTTTTGTGTAAGTACACCATTTACTAATACTCTCACCTGTTGTTTTGCATATATACTTTGAATCCAATTAAAGAATCTAGAGCCACATTTTAAATATTCCAAAGTTTTCAACATGAAGTCTCAAGAAGTATTAACATGTTCAAAAGCATTAATAATGAATTGCACAATATTTTTTCATTCCCAGGGATGGAACTGACATTAGTTGGCTCTCTCCCAGGGTTAGTTGTGTGGTGCACTGCTCCTTTGACATAAGCTGCCCTTTCAGTAGCCTAAGTCCTTTTGCCCCTATGGAGTACTGCAGTAACCAGGGTGGGGCAGTGAAGGAAGTACCCCGCCACATCCAAAGAGACTTCGAGATATGTGGAAAGGAGAAAAATCTAAAAACCCTACTGCCACCCAAATAATCTCATAGCCTAACAGGCTTATCCTACACTTTTAGGTGGCATAAGCCTATGGATGCAGAAGATGATGTCCCTGAGTTGGAATGCCAATGGAATCTAACTGAAGTCAGCTCCACCCCTGAGATTGCCCTTAGACTGTTCCCCCTGTACCGGCATCTGCTCAGATGCCAACATAGCTCTCCTTTGGTGCCCACTTCCACATTTAGCTGCTGTGGAGCTGTGCAGCATCTGGACACTAGCACATTCGTTCTCTCTGTCATGTGGGTACCCTTTCCACCAGCAGAGGGGGGAACATGCTAGCAATAGTCTCTGCCATTCCCAAACATTGTTTCAGGCCCTCCACCATCTGAACTGGGCCATTATTTTATCCTATATAGTGTGAGTGCCCTGTCCTCAGTGACCCTAGCTAACCTGCTCTTGTCAGACCTCAGAAACTGAGCAGGGTGGGTCCTGGCTAGTACCATCCAGGACTTCCACGGTTGCTATGCAGAGGAAGGCAACGGCAAACCATTTCTGTTAGTTTCTTGCCTTGAAAACCCTAGTTGTTTGATATAAATCAGCTGTGACTTGTTAGCATTTAACACAAATACACAAGTAGTGTGAGTAGGAGGAAAGCACAAATTCAGTTAGCCAAGACACTCTCTCATTGTTTTTATGCATTTGTCTACAACAGAGTAGACAGCATCAAATTATCTTAAGATTATTTACATCTTTCTATTTAACTGTACTGCAGCAGCACGAGCAATTTATAATTTTTATGCTTTTCAACAGCAAAGGTATCATCTTATGAAGCTACTCCGGTCCAGACCTACTCATTTCAGACTGGTTTAGTGTGGAATAACTCCTTTGCTAGACACTTTTCACCTCATAGCTTGCAAAGTCATCCTTCTTCCCTGCACTTATGAGTTCAGCACCCTTGTATTTTATAGAAGACAACAGTTACAAACACTGCTATCCTTTTTTTTTTGTACATCACCTGAGTTTCTTTAAAGAAGCATATAGTAGAGGGGGTTTTTTTGTCTTGATAATCATGAATAATTTGGGCTTTGCATTCATGATAACCAACCCTAAAGTAGAACAGTATTTTAAATCCCACTAAAAATAGAGATAAAATTCTTTAAATATATTTAATTTATGTAAATGTACATTGCGGCTACTTTAAATTCAGTCAAGTCACTAAGCTCATTAAAACAGTCTTTGATTTTGGGAATTAATGGAGCTTTCCACTGTTGAAGAATTAATTTTTTAGCTATCGAAAAAGTCCAAAGAAATCAACTCCTCCGAAAAGAGGGCAATTGAAAGATAGAAGTTTTATCATTAAGAATGAGAATAATAGGATTATGGATGACATTAACTTGTAATACAAATTCAGTTCTTCAGTATGCATGTATTGTGCCTAACTTTTTTGTTAGCAGTCTGCTTAAAAACAAAAGGCTACTATATTCCTTCTAAGAATTCATCTTCAGACCTGAAGATAGCACTACATGTTTTGTAAACATATTTTGAGAACTCCCTTGGTTTTTTAATGGTTGAAAAGGGAAGCGAGGTTGTGGACAATGAATAATCCCCATTCTGGAGAACTTTGTGTTATTTTGATTGGAGCTAATAAACAATATTTCAGTCCTTTGTTTTTGCATTTTGCTGCGTTGCTTCCAAGTATAGGTCTGAAGTCTGCTTGTAAGAAGAATGAAAAGTGTGCTTTTAATCTGCAAGTTTTCCTCATTTGTCTAACTTTCTAGTACAATTGGGTATCCTCTATACAGGCGCCATTCCCAGAGCTCTGTCAGAGTGAAGCTGATAGAAAAGAAGGGGAGGTAGCCTAAGGTCATCTTTTTATTAAGCTTTAGTCCACGCTAGAAAGCACTTCCTTCTTATTCATCCTCAGAATAGCCCTTTGAGAGATGCCATTATTTTCCTCATGTTGAAGATTCAAAAATTAGGCTGAGAATATTGCAGCTTGCCTGGGGCCGCTAAGACCCACTTCATTATGTGGGAATAAGCCCTGGTTTGTCACAAAATGTATCACTGACAGGGAGATGGGTACAACCCTACTTCCTTAATAAGCATGCTGGTATTATGCATCTATTTGCACATCCATATTTGCAAGCTACTGATTGAGGTGCATAAGGTCCATATTTAGGTGTACCTCAACCAGATTTCCCTGGGTAACTTTTTGTTTTTCCCAAACCTCACAGTTTCAAATCCAAATCTTTCAGGGGGTTAATTCACAAGTGTCCCATGTATCAAGTTGACAGATATAGTTTGGGAGTTATGTGCTTGGACCTCAGTCTCCAGGTCATTGCCCCTTTCCAACAGGATCTCTATACCACTGACTGTGTTCCAGGCATAGAAATCCCAACACAACTCCAGGCATCATAATTATGTCACTCTAGGCAATGAGTCTACCAATGACAGCAACAAGACTAAACTGTCTTTTTACTTTAGTCACTGTTGGTCAGCAATGACAGATGGCCACTGCCTTCATGTCCTGCTTATCTCGAGCTAACGTGTCTGGTTGGTCACTATAGAAAACAGGATGCTGGCCTAGACAGATCCTCAGTCTGATTCAATAGGACTTTCTAGCCATATTTTCTTGCAATCTTGGCCCCTTCTTCTGTACAAACACTGCTTTCTGCCCACTCAGCTCATCACCAATCATCTCTTCCATAGCTAAACATGAAAAGAGTTTTATATACCATCAAACTCTAAGAATGTGGGACTGAATGCAGATTGGGATAGTAGGCTTTGCTGGTATCATTCATAAAGCAGAACAGAATCTTGCAAACCCCTCTAAAGAAAATGTCATTGAAAAATAAGATAGTAGCATTTTTCAATTTCCTACTGTTCAAACTACACTGCAATGATGAAAAAGCAGCCCCCCCCCCCAAAAAAAAAATCCACTGCAGGTCAGTAAGGGCCTACTGTGAGGGAGTGTTCAGTCTATCCAGGTTTTGGTTGCTGTGGAAGAAAACCGGTATTTATCTCAGGATTCTGCACTTCGCTAGAATGTTGACTCTCTCCTTTTCCCAATGGTAGAACAACCCAAGGTTTCAGGACCATTTTCTAGAGCACCATATGTGCAGAATAATCTGCAACACACACAAATCAAAGTGCTTTGCATCAGTGGAACCAATCAGCTTAAAACCAAGACTTTCTTAAGGTGTGTACTAGGCTTGATGTCAGAATCTGAATTCCCACAGGAACTGTGCACATAAACAAGCTTTGTTACATATGCTACATATTTAAGAATGCACACTGCACTGAAGTGATAGGGGCTACAGTCATATACTTTCTTTACCAAACCTTCAAAATTCAGTTCAGAACCTCCTAGCAAGTGCTCAAGCCCAACATCAAGGAAAAAAGAAAGAACAAATAGAATGGAAGTGTATGTTGGATATCCTTCATTAGATATATCAGATTTTCTCACATTTTCTCACTTTTGTTTTCTTTTTTCACAAAGGAACTATGGCTATCTTGCCTCATCTAGTGAAAAGGGCCGTAGGAATGCATTTAGAGATATGGATCCTTTCACCGGGGAAAGAGATAGATTTCTCATACCACTTTCAGATAATTTCATCCAGTACATGAAGAATGATAGGAAAACAAGCTATACTGTCTCTCATCTAGAATAGCAGTTCCTCCATCCTCAACAAAGGTCATGTAGGTTTTAAGAAACTCACTTTCACTACTGTTAGAAGATATAAAACCACCAAAAAGTTTATCCAGTTTGGACTCTGTAATGCCTGTTTGCAACTCCAGAAAAAGGACTCACAATTAATGATTAACTATTTGATTTCTGGTATGTTTTTCACCTCTAAGATAAGGAAGCAGAGAGCATTTTGTACCAACTGAGAGATGCTTACAAACTTCCCATGATATCTTCTACTCACTTCAGTAACTGGATCACTATCCTTCACAACATCTATCTATTATTTATTTGTTGGATATATTGACTGCTCTCCCCCATAAAAATGAGCTCAAAGCATTTCAAAGACATGTATTTGTACAATAAAAACAACTGTACACATTACATCCAATTTGATCTTCCTTATGCATAGACCCATGAGGCAGGGAACTAATTAATCAACCCAAATAACAAGAAAAAATGGGGAAAAAAAGTTAAAGTTAAAAAGACAGAAAGAAAAATGTTTGCTTTATTGTCTTAACAGTCTTTGCCTCTATGCTGAAATTAAGAATTATGTTAAGTGAAAAGTGGTGACAGAGTCCAACCTATCTCAAGAACATCCTCATCAACATTTAATCAAAGAAAACTGACATATCTTATTTATGCCTTTACTTTTCAAAAAAGATTAATGCATTAATTGCAACAGCAGCATGTTTTAAAATCTCTTTCAAAAACTTTACCCTGTTGGTGACAGCAGAGCAGATTGTGTGCATCTGCTGGGAGTACGACAGGTGACAACAAAATGCACATGGATACCTTGGCACACACAACTATTGAAAAGAGAAGCACCCTCCACTCCTTGAAGAAACATGTTCAAGTTCTAATTAGACAAATTCAACAGCATATTGTAAATGGAATGTCTTGCTTTATACACAGTCTGGACGGCTTTTTTTTTTCTTTTAAGGAAGAAACTTTGTAATGTGTGCTTTTTATGCCACTTCTGCTTGCTGCTCAGTCAGAAAGAAGCTGAACCAAACACCACGCTGTTTGAAAGGACACAGGGTCACCTTTAAAATTTTCACAAAATTGATTATGTTAAAATACCCTTCAAACACTTTCCCTCCAGTTCCAGAACTTATATGTATATGTAAAGCATTACTCTCTGGGCAGCAGATAAAACTGAAGGCAAAGTTTTGCAATGTGTAAGCCTGCTTGAAACAGCTGCAGCAAAAAAAGGGAAACATTACAACTGGTGATTAAGATCCATTTCCCACTAATCATAACCTTGCAACAAGGTTACTGAATAGAGTAGAGGAAGGACAGATGGGAATAATTCTCCAAGTGCACAGACTACATCTCCCTTATAAGGCCTAAAAAAAATTCTTTTGAATGTGGTTCTTTTGACTCAGCATCTTTAACTATAATACTAGGCATCGTGTAAACTGAATAATTCAATTTTGTTCCCTGCTACCTAGTTTGGCAATTGGTCAAAAAGCACTGCAAACGAATAATGATGATAATTATTCAGGGTTTTGCTCCTTTTGTTCATCCACATCAATGTGAGCTATGTTCCTATGAAGCAATACACTGTGCTCCACTGGTTATCCAAAACCATTCTACAACCACATCAAAAATACTCGGCCAAATGGTCAGTAGACAGTGGCTCATTTTTGCTTGTTTGTCAAGGTTTTCTGGACAGGATGACTGGGCGTTGCTACTAATGTAGTGCACTTTTGTCTTTTAACACATGGAACTCTTTGAAGTTCATCCCACATTCCCAAGGGCCAAATTCCTTGCTGACATGTATTGTAAGCAGGGCACTATCTGAAACTGTACTGCAATCATCCTAAGGGCAATGTCTGGTTTCCACGGCCAATTAAGCAGCAATGTCAGGCACAGATTATAACAGCAGAAGTACTGTCTGATACCCTCAAAGAATCCCATGATCATGAATGGAAATAGCAATCTTGAACGTTCCTATTTCAGAGACACTGCCAGGATTCTGCGCATGGCAACTATTTGATGTACTATTAATTTCACTTGATTGTTACTATACTCCCCCCAATTAATCCATCCACCGGAATTCAACATTTTTCTGTGATTTATGGCATATGTAGAAATATCTGAGAAACACTGACTGAGCATTTGCTGGCCAAAACCTTCCATCAACCTCATTTTTTTCTTGTTTTTTATACAGCTAGAAAGATGTCTCAAATTCCTTGGTTGCTGCAATCGGTGTTCACCATAAATTCATGTTAAATGCTTCATTGGCGTAGTGGCTAAGAGCAGGTTTGATTCCCTGCTCTGATGCTTGAGCTGTGGAGGCTTATCTGGGGAATTCAGAGTAGCCTGTGCACTCCAACACACACCAGCTGGGTGACTTTGGGCTAGTCACAGTTCTTCTGAGCTCTCTCAGTCCCACCCACCTCACAGGGTGTTTGTTGTGAGGGGGGAAGGGAAAGGAGTTGTAAGTCCCTTTGAGTATCCATACAGGAGAGAAAAAGGGGGAAATAAATCCAAACTCTTCTTCTTCTTCATTCATACATTCCTTTGCAAAAAGAAAGAGTTGGAACAAGACAGGCTACATCCTGCATTTTCAGTGTTTGATATTCCCCAATCTGAGCATATTATGGCATTAGATATACAACTCATAGAAGTATTTTGGGTTTTGAAACCAGCAAAAAGTCCTCCTTTATCTCACTGTCACTGCATACAGAGGTGGAGCTACCAGGGGGTGCGCATTGCACTGGGTGCACACCTGGGCCCCCCCAGAAAATCACCCCCCACACTTACCTCAGTTCAGCCTGAAAGTGCAGGCTGGAAAAAGCAGCCTGTTCACTTGAGGCTGAAAATGGCCAGGTGGGAATTACACTTCCCAGGAGACCTTGCGAGCCACAAGGTCTCCTGGGAAGTGTAGTTCCCACCAGGCCGTTTCCAGCCTCAAGTGAACAGGCCACCTTTTCCAGCCTGCATTTTCAGGATGAACTAAGGTAAGGCGGGGGGAGGGCAAAAACACAAAGTGTGCACTGGGCGCAATATGGCCCAGCTATACCTCTGACTGTATATTTTCAAGATTGTGCTCTAGAACAGGAAAAAGAGAGCGACAGATGATGAAAGCAGCTACAGAATGGAGACTTCACTAACTTCTTACATCTATTTAGAATTCATGACCACTGGTAACCACAACAGTCCCATGTTTTCTTCTATAAATGTTTTCTTCTATAAAGTTCCTATAAAGGAACTTCAGAACAAATAAGAACTCTTCAGCACAATGCCTCATTTCTGACTAGTATCTTGCTATTCCACAAAAGAATCAAGATTTAACTTATTGTTTTTATTAATGGACAGATGAGAATTCTGTGGCCAACATCTGGAGTGCCAAAGGTTCACCACCACTGTCCTGGTTAAAGTCTAGAACTAAGCAAATAGAAAATACTGTATCATTTTTTAAAAATCAAACACTTTTATACCTGAAGATAATGCACAACTTTTTAAAAAACCTGATTACTTTTCCATTGGAGAAAAGATTTTAGTGAGTCACAAGAAGCAAAAAAATTTCTGTCTTTAAATTTATTTAAGGTTAATATTACTTATATAAGTCATTATATTTAATTACTTATATAATAATTATTCCATACATAAATTAATATAAGGTTTTATTACTTATAATATAAAATGATTAGATAAATATTGCTGTACATTGTATTTGAGTTGCTATTCTTCATTTATTCCAGTACAGCAGTCTTGTTGGTAAATGTGTTTTTAGATTCATAGACATATAAATCAGAACAATATTAATTGGATCAGAAATGTGCCAAAATATGCCTGCCAGACTGCAAGGTCTTTTCCAAAAGGGCAACCTACATATTCAGTGGAAATTTTGAGATCTGGTATCTAACTAGCGATACCTGCCATGAAGCTGCATTTTCAGTCTCATCTTTGTGATCTACTGCCGTATGTTGCAGCTGTGAGTTGGCTACCACTGGAGCATTAATTATTCTGTAATTGTATCTCTACTAATGCAAGCTTATCCAGTCACTAGCAGTTTATTCAATGGGTCTGATAGTAGTAAGCAATGACTCACTCTCTTAACAGGCAGATGTCACTTGGGAGCAGGTTCAGCCAGAAGTACAACTGCTCAATGGCCACTACAGGTCAATGGTGGCAATTAACTGTTGAATGTCTGTCTTCAAGCAACATCCACCACTTCCCAGTTGATGGAAGTGACCACTATGTGTACACTTCACTTCATGTAGTACTGCTATAGACTCATTGTATCATCTTAAGCAGAGTTACACTCTTCAAAGCCCAGGGACTTAAATAAAAGGTGTAACTCTATTTTAGAGGACACTTCACAACTATTTCCATAATCAAGAGGCATCAAACGTAAATAGACCAGAGAGCTAATAAAGCAGAAGAGCAAAACCAGCAGATAACAAGAGCCAGGAAAACAAAACCTGGCATGATAGGACCAGTAGTAGGACTGTTCCTGTAACAATAACCCTGTGGGTAGATTAAGCTAAGAGTGTGTACCTAGTCTAAAATCACCCCACAAGCTTCCATGGCAGAATGGGGATTCAAACCTGAGTTTCCCAAATACTGGTCCAAAGCTTTATCTATGCCAGTTCTCATAATCAGTCTATGTTATGCATCACTTAAACCACACATTGTGCGGGTGAATACAAATATAATTTTTTTGCTGCTTTAGGAGCTTCCATACCAGTTGGGCTTTCAGTTGGGCTTCCATATCAGTTGGGCTATCTTTGCGATATAGGATCAGTTTCATTGCCATAAATGTAACATGAGTAGGTGTTGCCACCACCAGTTTATGTGACTAAGTGATAGCAGAAACTGACAAAGTACATCAAGTTATGGGTTAAATCTGTTGATCGATTTCCCCTTTCTACCTCCAACTCACCACACTTATTGTTCCTTGAGTCCTCAGTCCCACAGGAAATATATTGGGCTTCAGCGGCAAGACAGAGGCAATAGGAATTGCACTGAAAATTCTGTTCTGCTGATAGAAATCATTTTTATCAGTGGAAATTACACGGATCCAACTCAGTGTCATACTAATTATCTCCAATTAAAGAGAAAGTTTTTTCACCAATAAAAACAAAATCCAAAAGTTGTTGTGGGTTTTCTGGGTGTGGCCATAGTCTGGTAGATCTTGTGCCTAACATTTCACCTGCATTTGTGGCTGGCATCTTCAGACGTGTATCACAGAGAGAAGTACTTCCCTCTGTGATACACCTCTGAAGATGCCGGCCACAGAAATGTTAGAAACAAGATCTACAAGACCACAGCCACGTAGCCTGGAAAACCCACAACAACCAGTTGAATCCAGCCGTGAAAGCCTTCGACAATACCAAATCTAAAGGATTTGATCTTGCAAGAAACTGACTTTTACTCCATCTCCTTCTGAAGGACCATCTTCAATGCTGCCTGATACAAGAATGTCACATAAATGAGGTCCATGGTACACCTTGGCAAGTAATGGTAAGATGGTCATCAACACCTAAGACTGGAGCTCCTTCTCCAGCGGCATACCATTAATAGATTGACTACAGATTTTGAATGTAGTTCAAAATGTACAAACTTTGCCTGATACAAGTTTTAGGTTGACAGTAGAGCTTGTCTCAATCAGAAATATTATGTCAGGAACCACATCACAGTCCAGTCTGCTTCTTGTATAAACCCTACATCAAGTGTGCCTTGTGACCCTCAAGCCCCTATCCCCATGCCCTCCCCTTGCCATTTTAATGGAACAACATTATGATGCCTATAAACAGAACTCTCGATCTTTCAGTTCATTATGTCGGGTTTTTGTAGCATTTTCAATATAGCACATATGCTCTTGTTCATCATCATCATAATCAAACCCAGGCAACAAGTGCTCTCCAGCATTTCCGGTCTTGGGCGAGTGTTTCAGCCTCTTCCCATGTATATACTCTTGTTACATTTAACAAATATATAATTACAAATAGGAAGCACTAAAAAATTAATTCCTAATTGTTAAACAGTGTTCTACCCAGCACTGTGGAATAACTCACCCCAGAAGTAGAAATTTTGCAGTCAGTTATTTTTAGTGCCAAAGCAAAATCTTAAAAATTAACCACATTTCTTCTATCATGCCATATAGGGTTAAGTGAAATGGGTCCACAAATACAAAGTACAAGACATCCGTGATCCATCAAGCAAAAGAAAATGTCATGTAAAAATTACAAAAACCCGCAGATTTATACACAAAAATGATAAAGAAATTCAAAATGGACCATATTATTATTATTATTATTATTATTATTATTATTATTATTATTAGTAGTAGTAGTAGTAGTAGTAGTAGTAGTAGTAGTAGTAGTAGTAGTAGTTGTTGTTGTTGTTATTGGACTTGGTATACTGCCAAATTCCTATTAATATGTTTCAAAAATAAAAAGTAAATTTAAAAAATAAAAAGTAAATTTATCAGAAAATCTCCACGGTGAATTAAAACCTAACAATCTGTAAGGAGGTCTTATCACTGTCAGAATAAATATGAACAACATTGGCTAGTTGCATTTAATTTTCTTTATTTAAAATATTTATAACCCTTTTATATTTCCCTGTAAGTCACCTTGAAAGCTTGTTAATTGTTAAACCTCTCCTTTTCAAATGTGGGTTTTCTTCTGACTAATTAATGCCTTTCTTATAAAATACAAGATTAAATTATCTTCTACTGTAGCTACTGCCATGCTTTTAATTTTAATAACAGTATCCATGATCTGATATCATTAGGCTACAAAACTCCTTTTAAACAAAATATTTATTCTTAAGCTCATTTATGTGACATAATTTTCTGTGGTACTAAATGACTCTGTCTGGTTACAAACCCACACTAATGGCCACACTGTCATGATTTTTAGTTCCTGCATGTGTATATTTCAGTTCACGTCTCAGGCAGTGCCAAAGATGCATTTTCTACTCTGCAAGTAAGATGTACGCAGTATGTAATGATCATGTGCCTATATTTAAGAGTGCATTTTAAACTAGTGTACATCATGTCCAGCAGTGTGGACAGGAAAATCACTGTGTATCATTTATGTATCAGTTTTTCTCATAGTCTTTCCTGCCACTCAAGCAAAGGTGATATGACCAAAAATTACTTGTTGTGAAAACCAAATTAACAGGCTAATGATACTTTTCCAAAGATGAACCATGACTTTTGATGACATTTGTGAAAAAGGAACATTAAGAGAATTAAAAGAATTCAGTTAACCAGATTATTGTATCCAGGTTTTCCCCCTTATCTAACCCACTAAACCTCCTTGCGCAAAAATCTTCTTTTAAAAGAACAGGGTTTTGGTGAGGACAAGTACTTTTACCTGCAACTGCCTGAAAGGTGCTCTACAGGTTTCCATGTAAACAAAAACTGGAAAGACAGCAAGAAAATTCACATTCATTATCTAGCGTTCTTTTGACCCTACTATACAGTAGTTCGAATATACTCAAAGTATAAATGCAGATCAAACTTAAAACATGTTTACCCAGAAATAAGCTCCACAGAGTCCACAGAATCCAGCAGGATTTACTTTCTAGTATCTGTGATTAGGATCACATGCTTTAATTAACTTTTTAACTTTAAGAGGTCCTCCACTACCAGAAAAAGGGCAATACATTTTAGGAATACAGCATGGCAGTGTGCAGATACAGTTTTTGGTCTCCTAAAAAGTTGTTAGCATTTGGGGATTTCAGAACAGCAAAACAAGCATAAGAGAGCACAGACTGCTCCAAACCTAGCTCTATGCGACAATTTGGATGAGTCTCCATATGAAACTTCTCTGCAATTCTTTGGAAATTTTTGTCAGGAAACCCTCTGCTTGCCACTAGTTCTGCAGGATCAATATATTCCACTGCATGTCCAGAATAAAATGCTGATCTTTACTAACTCAGCAGTGCTTTTCTGCAGTTGTGCTGTCTTTTGCTGAACTAATGTTCTACATTTTAAGAAAATTAAACATAAGAAAACATCCATAGATATCCATGCTTTGTTAGCCAGCAACATTTCTCAAAGATTATCTAATCTGCGGCATTTATTTCTAGACATTCTTTCTAAGCAATTATACAATGATACTCTGTGCAAAGGTTTTCCCCAAACCCATTTAACAGATATTGATTGACTACAGTTTAACCCAAGTAATGGTTGCATACTGCAAATGATATTAATTCTGGAGGATTTAAAAAACTAACTGCAAACAGGAATGTCTTGAATTACGTTTATTGGTCTGGCTTAAAGAACTATATCCTAGATTATTAATATAATTTAGGCTGATCCCTACACAGTGGATAAACTAATTTTGCCTGCAAATCATGGAGTCAACAGATGTGTATCAAAATAAAAATGAGCTGTATTGGACTTGCACCAGCACTCTGAAAAACAATTCATCTCCCTAGTCTTGATTAGTTTTCTACTCTGCTTGGCTAGCTGTTATGCTACCCTGGTCTGACAAATAAATTTAGGGATACATTATACCTGAATGAGCACAATGGTACTCCAGTAGCATTCTGAAAAGGCAAAGCTGCTTTGGGAAGAACTGATTTAGAGCAGAGAAACATGTAATAGCACAGAACCCTAACCCTCAGTGTCCCCATCATTGATCCATTTCAGATCAGCAATAAGGAAAACTGGCTCCCACCAAAGGAGAGAACTAAATCATATGGGGGGAAACTTCAGTGGCAGAAACTTCCATCACATCACAGCTGACTTATGGGAATCCATATAGGGTTCTCAAGGCATGATTACAGAGTCGATTTGCCACTGTCTGCCTCTGCTTAGCCACCCGGGACTTTATTTGGTGACCTCCCAGCCAAGTATTAACTGGGGCCACCCCTGCTTAACTTCCTGATAGGACTGGGCTAGCCTGGGACATAGCAGGGCAAAAAAAAAAGCTTTGTGGGGGGAGGAATTTGAAGCTGGGAAACAAGAGGAAAGAAAGGGTTAAGTACCTTTTGTTCTGCAGTGACTGCCCACTCTGTATTTTCCTCTCAAGCAATTTTGGGAGCCAACATGATTAATAGTGGTGAGAACCTACTTGGATCACCCACTCCTACACATGAAGCCTGCTGGGTGACCTCAGGCCAGTCATATTTCTCTTAGGCCCCTTCCGCACGCACAAAATAATGCGTTTTCAAACCACTTTCACAACTGTTTGCAAGTGGATTTTGCTATTCCGCACAGCTTTAAAGAGCACTCAAAGCAGTTTGAAAGTGCATTATTCTGCATGTGCGGAATGAGCCCTAGACCTCTCTCATCCCTTGCAAAGGCAGACAATGTCAAACCACCTATGAATGTTTTTTGCCTTGAAAACCCCAGGGGGCCATTATAAGTTAGCTGTGACTTGACAGCATTTACACACATCCTCAATTGAGGATGTCAGCAGAGTACCAGGGCAACAATGCAGAAGACTTCTAGGTATGAACTGTTGAACTTTTTTATTAGTTACTTATTTCCCATTGTGGTTCAGTGGTGTTCATGATGTGGCCTACATTTAGCCTATAATGGGTTTTGTCATGGTCTTCCACTTCCTTATCAAATCCCTAAAATCTCTTTGACATTGTTGTGAAACCATGCAGGTACCTGTTTCAATAAGTCCAGCATAGAATATCCCTGTTCAGTAAACTGCTGATCACATAGCCTTGCATGAACATGAAATATTTGTTTCAAGGATAGAAAGCATATGTAGTATTGGGAGAGGGGTATTTGTGGTTATGATTCCTGGATGCAAGAAACCATGCCTGTTAAAAATAATAAACACGATTCCATTGCATTACACCTACTGAATTACTTAAACAAGCCAAACTAACCCTTGATAACTTCCTATGGAAAGCACTGTGATAGATTTTCTGAAACAACTCTAACACACCCCATTTATTTTAGCTTCAATGACATAGCAGCTATTATCTCATTTGGAAAGAAACTACATGTTTTGCTGCAAGCCCCCCCCCCCCCCCCGAAAGATTATTAGAAATTCTAGGCACACTGGCTTAATTGGATTGCCCAATAAAATTCACGTCCTTTTGAATAAAACGCATGCTTACATAAAAACGCATGGGAACGTGTTCAGCTCATTTTGGTTGTTTGCTTCCCTGGCTGAAGGATGGAGCTCTCTCATGTATTTTGAAATATTTCCAGCATGTACATATTTAACCAACCACTGGGAATTCCACAGAAAGCTTACTAGGGAATGCTTGAATAGATTTTGTAGACTGGCAAACGAGAGGCAAGATGGGAAGGTGGCAGCAGATTTTCCGCCAAACCTCCTTAATTCCTTGAGTAGCACAGTGGCTATAAGAGAAATCCAAAACAAGTCTACTCAGATTAATTCAACAGGGGTCACCTGCAGGAATTTTTCCTTAGAGTTACACTTTAAGATAAAGAACTACAATTCAAATGATCATCAGTTCAAGTCTCAGCCACAGATTTCAAGGTGGCTTTCAGCGAACCACTCAGCCACATTACCCTACTGCATTGTGGGGATAATAACACTAGTCTACCTTACAAGGCTATTGTAAAAGTTAGTGTGATCGTGTGTACAAAGTGTTTTAAATGCGGAATTATTTATATAATGTTGAAGAGTAGCAGCGAGTACGATGATTATTGGGTGGGGCCATGGCTTAGTGGTAGACTTGGCATACAGAAAGTACCAAGTTCAATCTGCAGCACTTCTAGTTAAAAGATGTGGCAGTAGATGGTGTGAAAGACCTCTGCCAGAGCCCTGGACAGCTGCTGCCAGTCTGATGACTGTTGAACCAAGAATCTGATTCAGCCTATTATAAGGCAACTTCATGTATTATTCCCTAGAGCTTTTCTGGAATGGCTTTTTCATCTCATTGCTTCTCGAGCGGCAGATAGACAATACAGACTTGGTTTTGTGAGAACACACAGACATTCCTTTGCTAGCTTTTCAGTTTTGAGATAGTCTTATATGTTTAGTACAGATTCTAGGGAACAAAAAAAAGACAAAGTTTGCAATCCACTTGCAGCCTTAGGCTCAATCAGGCTACTGAAATCATTAGGGTTTTACCAGACTGAACAAAATTGCAGTCCAAGGGTTATATAGAACCTTCACAAGTGATTTCATGTAGCACAAGCTTTACCATGGAGAGCCTGCTTTATCAGATACCTATTTTAAAGCTGCTTAACTTGCTAGTAAGGGTTTGTTAAGGTCACAGCCCCATTCCCAATGATGTAAATAAATGACAAATTACTGAACTGTTCACTTTCAAAGGTAAACACAAATATTTGGTATACAGTTAAGTGTCTGGCATTGTAATGAAGACTACTTGGGACTTTTGATCCAAACCAGACTTTAACATGTCAGTAAGAACTGCATGCTCCACAACAGTGAAGTACTGTTGCTGCAAAGGGTTGTGAATTGCAGGGAACAGGGCCATCTTAACGCATGGGCATGTGGGGCAGTTGCTTGGGGAGGGGGGGGGTTGGGTCCCCAAGCATAGGGGCCCCATGCTAATCTATGTATGTTGTGACTTGCTGTCAATAAATAAATAAATACTAATTAAACTATAAATATTTCTTATTGGAAAATGCATATTTAGCATGTGTTTTACTAAAGGTAGTGAACAATGTTAATGTTAAGTTTTATGACAACAGGTGAACATTGGGATTCACCTCTGATTTAGTATCATGGTCACCTCTGCACCCGCACATGCACGCGCATGTATCTCATGCACTATATAACGTAAAAGTGTCAAGTAGCTAAGGGTCCCAGTGCACTACTTTGCCCAGGGGCCTATAATACTGTTAAGAAGGCCCTGGCAAGGACATCAGTAATTTGTATCAGATATCAAAATTCTTAAACTTCAAATTTTAAACAAAATGAGAAGACTATGTTTCTTAACATAAAAGTTTATCATTTACGTCAAAAATTTAAGATTGTATAAGACATATTATGTCTTCATTGAGTTAACAATGCATGCTATATTTCCACATATTTAATTGTATACTGATAGGGTTCTTCATATCCCTACATTTTCCCCCAAAATTGGCACTATGTTATAAGCCCCTGTTTAGGATTTCACATATACACAAAATCACAGCTGGAGTCCCATGAGAGATCTTCTCACAACATTTTGTTATAGTGACAAAATATGGTGGCTTAATTTTGATAATTGGCTTCCTCTTCCTCTTCCTTTATAACATAGAATACACTTCTCAAAATCAAATATTTATTCATTAATACATATGGGACCATAGCAAATACTTAAAAGTAAAAAGATTTTGTTCAACAGCTCATTACTCCATTGAAAATAATGATCATCAGAGAAATCTGAAGACATACTGCCGTAAATAACTTCTATATCTGATTATACCCCCCTACGAATGTAATCCAGTTTCAAAAATGATGCTTTTCAAGATTTCATGCTTCTTTCTCAGTTGGAAAATATAGCAACATTCAATTCACTATGCTCAGTGCATTTTAAAACACTCTTATATATTATATAAACCTCAACAAAAAATATTTCTTTACCAGAATGTTTTAATGCCTATTAACTCTATTCTGTAATCTAGTTGAGTCAATATTTTTTTTATTTAAGTCCTCTGGCACCCCAATTCTACCACATTATTTTAAAAACCAATCACAGTCATTTCAATTTAGCTTACTTCTGTAAAGGTTTTTTAAAATATAGTCTTTGATAGGCCCCTTTACTCCAATGTGACTAGCACCTCAAGTAAATAGACATTTATTTTAAGTCCTACTGATTTCAATGGAACTTCCAAGTACTAATTTTTAGGATTACAGACTAGGAGCCTAAGAGAGCTATCCGATTGGGAAGCGAGTCCCATTTTATTCTGTGGGGCTTATTCCTAGGAACAGGTTTGTGCATATAAATAGTCTACCTCAACCAAGCTGAATTTGGCAAATAATGTGAAGTGAAAGAGGAAAACAATTTTCACACTACAGGGAGTGAAATTTCCCACATTATGAAAAGGCAGTATAACAAATTCTGATTCTAAAAGATACCAAGAATTAATAGAAAATTAAGTATGAAGGATTGCTTTTTAGCCAGATGCAACAGGGTTTATGTATGCAGCTGATTTATTAGTGCCACCCAATGCAAGACTCATCTAATAGATATCAGTAGGAGTTTTAAAAGTTTTTTTAAATGTTAAGAATTCTCCGTCACAGGGGACTGCAACTCTTTCAAACAGTTATACAGAGAACAAGCAATGACTGTCTTCATTCTGTTTACTAACAAAATCAGATGTAATCTGACTGTAGTTTTTAAAAAGCAGTTCACTTTCCATAGATGCAAATATTAGGTCTAACTGAATATCCCGTTTGAAAAAGATAACTGATGCCTGGTGGGACTAAAATTACGTAAAAGGCACTGCATAACTGTAATAGAAGTGAATAACAGCAATACTGGAAATATTCAATATCAGTCCTGATGAATTTAACATGAATTTGGTAAAATTAATAATACAAATATTTGGTTTGTTGCAATAGCCATCAGTAACAGCTTCATATGTACAACATCTTAAAAGTTTTCTGGTGGTTGCACTTTGAAATCACTAGAAGATTACAAAATTTGTAATTTTGAACGATTCCATCCAAAACTCTCAGTGATTTCAAAACGGAGTTTCTATCCTTCAACTTGCACTTAGCTATGACTAAGCAATCAAACGATAGTAGCCCTTATGTAACAAATAACCAATTGAAAATGAAGTGTGCCTTGCCAGGCAGCAGCAATCAGCTTTTATCTCTGTCCAATCAAGTTGACATCTGAACTGCCTAATCCTCCTTTTGTAAGGCACATAAGACTTTGTTGTCACTGTTGGTTTTGTGAATTGTCTCTGTAAGCTGTTCTGATTTCCTAAAGATGACAGATCCCAGTGAACTGCCAAGCTCTACTGCACTGCAGTCAATGCGACAGTTGAGATTAAGGTACAGGACTGAAGACACTAGGATTTAATCACCTGTCCACATGTAACATATTGATCGTCAGCTCTCAGCAGATTAACTTAAATCTGTTTGGAGCTGCAAAACAATTGCTATATTTAAAAAAAACAAAGAAAGAAATGCACTTTAATATCTGCACCACTTACACGTTTTGCTTTCAACTTCTGCAGGGTGTCACTAGTTTTCAACTATGCAGGTTCAACTTGAAAAGAAGAAAATGCTGCAAAGCTATACTGTTAACCATTTAAAGCCACAGCCTGCTCATACTTCAGTGAGCTGACAAATTTTTCAGCATGTATTCTAAAGTATTACATCTTTGCTACGCCTGAGTTGTAAGTATCTGAATTGCCAGATTGCCTCAAATGAACATTTACACTGAGCCTTGTATAGATTCAACACAGTAAAATAGCCCACACCATCAAATACTTGGGAAAGTATACCATGATGGTATTTTGTATCTATAAACAGAGGTTCTTTATAATCCTCATAAAGATGAAATCAGATAATTTAAGACCTCTCTGGTCCATGTTCTTCTAACCATGAGCAAACTATGTAGCTCAGGAGTTGGTCGAGGTCCAACAGGTTAAAAGTCTGAAAGTGATCATTCTTTCAAGCATCTAATATGAAGGGGTAAAAAACATGAGCATTGCCAGAAATGCTTAAGCAACTCCTTATCTGGTTTTGTTTTTAATGGGGATGGAGGAATAAGAATGCCCTTGACTATTTTGCTTAACGTTTAAAGAAACAAACCTGATAGAAAGAAGAGATTTTTAAAAACAAAAGAAGTTGGTACAAATGACTAAAGAATGATGATACGATTGTAAAAAAACTTTTATTTGGAAGTCAATTGCACTTATTTCAAAACAAATTACTATGAAGTAGATGTGCTTTTGATTGCACCATTACTTACTTTTCTCCATTGCATAAAAAGAAACACCTAGAAGTCAAAAACAAGTTTGCAATTTGGAATGCTGGAAGTTGGTTGAGATTATATATATTATATAATATACATATAATCAGGACGATATATATGTATATAGTCCTGTATATATATACATATAGTCCTTACAATTGTTCGTTAATATTTTAAAATCAGAATACAAAAATACTTAATCAGTAGAGACACCTGCTCCAGTATAGGATGTTTGGCAAAAGTCTGCCATTCACCACAGCATTAGAAGAAATTCACCAGAAAGGAAGTATATTTATTTTGTTATCACATTGCCTGCAACTTCTTTCCAAGAAATCATCTTTACAGTCACTTTCACTATTATGCACATAAGGAATTCCCAAATGGGCAACCTACGATTATAACTTGAAATGAGCTGTTCCGCTACTATATTTCTAATATAATCCCAAGTACATATTTTGGAGCATTATCTGTATGTATGTTTAACATGCTTTAGAAGAAAACGGAGTAAACATACATGATATTCCAACAATATGTAGCTTTCAAAAAGGATAAACTGGTACTCTAATAATCTGAATCACTTGGAAACTACCAAGCAGATATTGCATTGTTTCTGTTTATGAGCATTATCTTTCATACACTAATTCATGCATGTTTTCAACTGTAATCTATGTAGATCTATAAGACCTAACTGGTACACATTTTGCAGGATCAAATGATTGAGTTGTTCTATTGCAACTGGCATCGTAACATAAAAGGGTGTTACTATACACACAACAGATTAAAATAAAATTCTCTATTCTACAAGAATACAGATCGGTGATTCTAAATCCTGGAGGTTATATGGACTGAAATATGTTTCAGTGCTCCTAGTGGCAATGTGTAATCCCGAGCAATGCTAAGTACAG